>NC_133314.1:11407185-11419236 GCF_012295235.1 Primulina huaijiensis | reverse complement strand
AAAAATATATTATTTTAAAATAAAACCATGTTTATTGTTTGTATCTTAGTAATTTTTGCAAAAATATCATACATTACATGTTTGAAAGGTTTAAATTAGAACATGTATTAATCTATTTAAGGATGTTTAAATTTTTATTTGAAAAAATGTCAATTTTAATATTCTGATCAATATAAAAATATGATTTATGAAATTTTTTTTAGTGATTAACCATTGTGATAAAATCAGGTATTAAAGTATATGGCCCAAGATATACCTTATAAGAGTGCCTAAAATTTTAAACTCACACATATTTTGTGAGTGAGTGGAGAGGACTGAGAAAACAGCTTTCGAGCCTTTATTGATAATGAGAGAGGCTATCTATTGTTTAGATCTTGAGTTCTTATTTTGAAAAAAAAATGATATTTCCTGAATAAAAAAAAAGAGAAAAAAAAAACAAAAAGAAAGATGTTGAAGATCTATGTAATTTTTAAGTTATATGCTACGACCCATTTATCTCTCATAAAAGAAAAAAAAAAGAGAGAAATTTATTGTACAAATTGAATAAATATGTTGTCAAGAAGCATAAACTTAGTATGATTCCATGATGTAATGAAAAAAAAAAGATCAGGAAAAAATATATAATAAGAACAACTAGATTTTGAATAAATGGATTTTCTATCTTTTGATTAGTTTGGCTCGTTTGTTTGTCTGCATCCTGTAAACCATTTTTCTGAGCATTTATCTATATTCCAACTCCATGAGAGAAATCGTTGCCATAAATTGAAACATTTATTAACCTGTGAGGATATGGAGTTGAGACTTTTATTAGGAATTTCTGAAGGCCGTGTACATTTAACTCCTTGGAAGTGATAAAAATTCAAGGAGTTGAATTTATAATTTAAATAATAAATTCAAATGTTGAATTTATAATGTATTTAATTTATTAAGCTCAAAAGTTGAGTTTATTAATTAATAAATTAAATAAAGTGCGTATGTTTAATGGGTTTGTAAGAGTACAACTCCATCATAATAAATAATTAAAGTTTTAATAGGCTTTGATTAAATTAATTAAACTAGTTGGACTAGCCCAATTAATTAAATCAACCCCATTAATGTTAATTATGTCATTAGGCTATTATTTAATTATAAATAACACATGTTAATTAAAAACCCTAGCCTACCACAACAAAAAGTCTTTCGAGACTTTCACTTTCAAAAGGAAAAATTGGCCACTACCTTTTTGAAGGAAAATTTGAGCCATCTCTCAATTAATTTATCTCCTACGCAAAACTTCTTCCATTTTTTCTAGTGCAAATTGGAAGAAGAATAAACCATCCAGTCGTGAACTTGATAGGAAGATTTCATCGAAGAAAGTTCGTGGGGAATCAACAAGAGCTAATCCGTTTATACCGGATTAGTTGGAGTCCAATGATTTAATTCACAAATGTATAATTTTTAAACATCCTATGCATGTTTAATTCCTGAAAACCATACGAGTGTCCAAAAGAATTATTTTGTTTTCAAAATAAAATAAAAATTTTAAACTTCCGCTGCATTTGGGCACGTAGAAAACCGAGATCCAACACAGAGTGCTGAAGGGTTCGTGATGCATGGGAGTAAGTTTGGGAGTTATAAGAACACCATTCAAGTGATGAATGAAGAAAACATCCAGAATGACCCGCGCCCGAGCGGTAAAATACTACCGCCCGAGCGCCAAACGTACTGACCAAGAGGTGATTTCCAGAACACTCGGCGCTCGAGCGGTCATTTTCTACCGCCCGAGCGCGCCTGCTGCGAGAATAAAATCTAGTTTCCTTGTTAAGAATCCTAATTATCTTGGTAACTTGATTTTGAGTATCTTTTAGATTTGTACACAATATTATGGACGAAAATTTTAACATTATTCAGATTATTATTGAGTTTATCAAAGTTTTTGAGTTTTCTCTCAACTTTTCAAGGCTTTAGCTTTGTTTTCAAAAATCAAACTTATCAAAGTTTTAACTTTGTGGCGTTTGTCGATCGTGTCTTGCGCGGATTGTCAAAGACGAGTTCTTTGAAGGTTCGATTAAGTTTTGATTGTGATTGTTTATTACTAAACCGCGTCGTTTAGGGGTGAATATCACGTAATTGCTTGAATCAAAAGATCGGGACATCGTAACAACGATCCTTGTTCGTTATAGAATTGAGGACACGATTCATATTTAATCGCGTTTGCTTTTCATCGTAAGAGGATTCATATCATGTAGTTTATCTACAGCAGTCCTTTTCACTTGAACGTCTTTTAAAAGGACAAATGAAAAATCCATCAGGTAGGTTTGAAAGTCTTCCAATTGGAGTTCTTTTTTATTGCCCCTACAAATCGAATAGTAGCATGCCTTGCTCCCAGGTAATCTCTTCCTGTTCCTTTGCAGGCGGTTTTGGCAACTATTGATCAAGTTTTATTGTCAGTCCCCAGTGATCCAATTGAAAAAATAAGGTCTTTTCCCGACCAATTTCCATATTCAAAGTATATAGAGGTATTTACTAGTTACATTGCTAGTATTGGCATTGCTTCTCTCTTCCCTTGAGATAGAAATTTTAGTGCAAGGAATCCTGTGCTAAAGACAGTGAGTTGTGCTTTAGCTATTCCATTCTCCCCTTCAAGACAGAAAGAGTTCTGAGTCATGCATTTCGAGTTCTTCCCGATACGAGCTTTCCGGGCGCAGGTGGAGAATCATCCAGACTCAACATACCAATGAAGAATCTATAGTGTCTCTGCTTCAAGCGCTCAGGAAGCAATTGGGGCAGTATTTTAACCGCAAACGAGATTGAGGTGATGAAGTCTGGTTATACTTTCCTTGGTTGAGGGTCATTTTATTTCCTTACGCTAGGCTACGCTTTTCCCTAGGGCTTTCACTTCTCTTCTTGTCTTCAAGCACGAGGAGAATAGAATAATGGAACCTGGGATTAGTAGTTGACTCCATTCCGGGGTTAGCTTTTGAGACGTTGAAGGAAGAAAGTGATGCTATTACAGTTGTTCTCGGAAGAGAAGTAGAACTACAAGATTCTTTTTCCCGGCAAAGTACTAAGAAAAGAAATGCGAGAAAGACTGAGCGAAAATAGAATGATCGTCCATGGAGCCAATGTAAAGCCGAGTGCAAAAACTTCATTTAGCGCTGTTTAAAATGAAGATCTCGAGTTAGGCGCTTGAGATACGACTTTATCTAAGACCTGTATGGTCTCGGTACTCTAGCTCTCTAGCTTTCGCTCTATTCACTCATTCTATTCAAAATGAAAACTCACTGCAGCTCGCACGTTCGTGTAGGGTCTTCCCTGGGGGACAGTCTTATTTTTTGGTTTGGAGCCTCCCTTTTCCTTTCAAAAAAGCCTGATCCACAACCATAACAATTTATCAGAGAGCCAGAAAGGAACCTTCCCTGAGGGAAGTGATAAACATAAAAATTGTACATTAATTAAATGTTTTATAATATAAATATATAGTTTTTGTTTTATTAAATGTTTAAATATTATATGTTTTATAATAAATTGTATAAAATATAAGTTGTTGTGTAATTACAAGTTTTTACTATTTTTTACAGGTTCGATAAAACAAGAATAAACTTGGCGTTACAAATGGGATTAAGATGATTCTTGGACCTGTAGAAAGTTGATTATAATATCTACAATATTGTTGACAAGCATGAGATAAAAATCCTCTCACAATTGGGATCAAATTGAGCAACAAATAAAGTTACCAAAGGAGTGGCAGTTTTATCATGCTCTAGTATTTTGACCATATCTCTCAAATTACTTGGTCAAATGGTTTGAAAAAAATACCACAACTAGACAACTCAATTATCCACATGTTTCTTTTTATGTGAAGAAGCAAATTCGGAGAAGAAGATTTTCAAAAGTGATGTGTAATATAATATAATATCTTGGAACACCAATGAAGACTTATGTGTAAAAAAATAATATTTTATTTGTGGTTGTCTCCCCAAATTTGGCTATAAATAGGGGTGCATTGTAATGTATTGAGATATCCCTCATTCTATGAACAAACCTTTGAGTTCATAATATTTCTCTCTATATTTTTCCTTTATTTCTTCATTTAAATACAATTAGCATGTTAATTTCATATTCAAAGTTTTACACTTTGAATAATGAATAGCTAACTTCCTAAAGTTGAGATGATAAGGTGAAACTCTTGGCATGATAATAAGGTTATTAAAAGGTAAGAATCTATGTTTTATATTATTTAATCATTATTTATTGTTTATGTTATATTTATTTCTTTAAGCATTTTTATACCCTACTTATAAGTGGGAGTTTTGATTTATTGTTGCTATATGTTACACTAAATTCTTGGAACCATTTAAATGTTAGTTTGGTTTTACCAACCATTTAAAGTGGATGCCTTGATTTATTATATATAAATATATTATAATATTAAATTCTTGGAACCATTTAAATGTTAGTTTGGTTTTACCAACCATTTAACTTGGATTCCTTGATTTATTATATATGAATATATCATAGTATTAATTTATTGGTACCATTTAAATGTTTGTTTGGTTTTACCAACCATTTAAAGTGGGAACCTTGATTTAGTGTTTACAAATATATATAGCACAATAAATACTTGACCACATTTATAAGTTTTGGTATATATTATATACTTATAAGATAATAATTTATAACATAATATAAATATGATTATTTAATATATTGGAACCATTTTATTAAGTGGATTTCAATATTGTTCGTTAATGTTAACTTTATTAAAATACCAAGAGTGGATCCTTTAATCTCAACTACTTAAATTAAAATTTGAACAATTAAAATTTACCCATTAAAGATTCAAACAATTAAAATTAAAAAGAAACAAAAACAAAAACAAAACAAAAAGACATTGTAGTGGACTTGTAATTACCTTAGCTTCCCTGTGGATACGATATCGGACTCACCGAATTATACTACTTGTGGACAACCTGCTCTTGGGAGTGCAACAATCAAAGTGACAACAAGTTTTTGGCGCCGTTGCCGGGGAAGTATAATTTAATTTCAAGTCTATTTAATTTTGTTTATAGTTTATTTTTCTTTATTTGAATTTTTATTGCTTTTGTGTGTTTTTATTCTTTTGCATTTGCATTTGCATGAGCATTATTTGGTCACGTACACTTAGTGGTCGACTCATTCGAAATAACCCTTTATTTTCACAAAACATGGCGGAAGAACCCATCCAAGAAAATGAAGATGAAATTCAATCTCAACATGATCATGATAGACGAAGAACACTTAGAGATCACATGAATCCTACACGTACTAGTGCACCTTCATGTCTAGTTTTTCCCCCTGATGCATCTCATTTCAATTTTAAGCCTGGTATTATCCAACTTTTACCCAACTTTCATGGCTTAGATTCTGAAAATCCATACATGCATTTACGAGAGTTTGAAGAAGTGTGCAACACATATAATGATCTAAATTGTAGCATGAACACCATTCGACTTAAGCTTTTTCCTTTTTCTTTAAAAGATAAAGCTAAAACTTGGCTACAAAATCTTAGATCGGGATCCATTCGAACTTGGGATGAATTGCAACAACAATTTTTGAAAAAGTTTTTTCCATCTCATAGAACAAATTCTTTCAAAAGGCAAATCATCACTTTCACTCAAAAACAAGGAGAAACTTTTTATCAGTGTTGGGATAGATATAAAGAATTGCTTAATCTTTGTCCACATCATGGTTTTGAAATTTGGAGAGTTGTTTCTCAATTTTATGAAGGCTTAACACCTAAAGATAGGCAAATGGTTGAATTTATGTGTAATGGAACATTTGAAGATAAAGATCCAAACGAGGCAATTGAGTATCTCGATTCATTAGCTGAAAATGCTCAAAATTGGGACACTATAGGTACAATCGAACCATCAAACAAGATTCAATCTCCCACATCTGGTGGAGGTATGTATACCGTCAAAGATGAACATGATCTGCAAGCTAGATTTACCACTTTGGCAAGAAAAGTTGAAGCACTTGAATTGAAAAAGAATGGTCAATTAAAATCTGTTCAAGAAATTGCGTGTCACATCTGTGATACAAGTGATCATTCTACAAAAGATTGTCCCACTTTGCCCTCTTTTAAAGAATGTCTCCAAGAACAAGCCAATGTTTTGAACAATTTCAAAAGGCCAAATTTTGAACCATTTTCTCAAAATTACAATCCAGGTTGGCGAAATCATCCAAATTTTAGTTGGAGGAATGATAATGCTGCACAATTTTCACAACCACATTTCCAAAATCAACAAAATTTTCAAAATTATGCACCTTATGTTCCTCCACCTAAAAAGAATTTGGAATATATATTGAATTCTTTCATTGCAAAGCAAGAGTTTATCAATACTCAAACTGCTCAAACCATGACAGATTTGAAAGATACTCTTGCTAAATTTGCATCTGCACTTAATGTTCATGAAAAAGGTAAATTTCCTTCACAACCTCTGCCTAATCCCAAGGATCATCATTCACAAACTGGAACTTTTGGAACTCAACCGATGGATCAGGTAAAATCTGTTATTACCATTCGAAGTGGTAAGGTTGTGGAAAAATCCATTCTTGAACCTTGTGAAGATGATGAAAAATCAACTCCAAAGGGAAAGGAAGTGGAACCCACAACTTGCGAAGAGGAGGTTCAACAGACAGTGTCACCACCATTCAATCATGCATTGAAAAATACAAAAAAATCAAATTTGAATTCTGATATATATGACATTTTTAAACAAGTAAAAGTTAATATTCCTTTATTAGATTCAATAAAACAGGTACCATCATATGCCAAATTTTTGAAAGACTTGTGCACTGTGAAAAGAAAATTGAATGTGAAAAAAAAAGCATTTTTAGCCGAACAAGTAAGAGCAATCATTCAAAATAATAATGCTTTGAAATACAAAGACCTTGGTTGTCGTACTATTTCTTGTATTATTGGAGAACGAAAGATTAAAAAAGCCTTGCTTGACCTTGGAGCTAGTATGAATTTACTTCCATATTCAGTTTTTCAAGAACTCAATCTAGGCGAATTAAAACCTACTTCGGTAAAACTTTTACTTGCTGATAGATCTGTTAAAGTGCCAAGAGGTATGGTAGAAGACGTGTTGGTCCAAGTTGATAACTTTGTATATCCTGTCGATTTCATAGTTTTAGATACATAACCTATCGAAGCTTGTAATGCAATTCCTATAATTTTAGGTCCATTTTTAGCAACTTCTAATGCTCTTATAAATTGCAGGAATGGAATAATGAAGTTGTCATTTGGTAACATGACCTTGGAGCTTAATGTGTTTAATCTTTGTAAGCAACCACATGACAAAGGAGATGAAAGTGAAGATGAAAATCTTATTGAAACTCTTGTGGAAGAAAACATTCAAGAAGGGAGTACTCGTGATCAATTAGATATTTGTTCAATTGAAACTGTTAAAGAAAATATTGAAATTGATCTTGATGATTTTATCAGGTATCACTCGTTACCAGGATCAGAGAAAGAATTTGATGCAAAATATGAGAACAAAGACGAACCACCCATATTGGAGTTAAAACCCTTGCCAGAAGAATTGAAGTATGCATTTCTTGGAGAAGATGAAACATATCCGGTGGTAATTTCTTCCAAACTAGCAAGTGATGAAGAAGGTAAATTAGTTGATATGCTTAAAAGACATAAAAATGCAATTGGTTGGACACTAAAAGATCTCAAGGGCATTAATCCACTAATTTGCACTCACAAAATTCACTTAGAAGAAAATGCAAAAACATCTCAACAACCACAAAGGAGATTAAATCCACACATGAAAGATGTTGTGAAAACTGAAGTTCTCAAACTACTTGATGTTGGGATTATCTACCCTATTTCTGATAGTAAGTGGGTAAGCCCAACACAAGTAGTTCCGAAAAAATCTGGCATCACAGTGATAAAAAATGAAAAAGGTGAATTGTTAACAAGTCGAGTCCCATCTAGTTGGCGGATGTGTATTGATTATAGAAAATTAAATGACGCCACTAGAAAAGATCATTTTCCATTACCATTTTTGGATCAAATTTTAGAAAGAGTAGCAGGTCATCCATACTACTGTTTTCTTGATGGATATTCAGGTTATTATCAAATTCCCATTGCACTCGAAGATCAAGATAAAACTACATTCACATGTCCTTTTGGAACATTTGCATTTAGAAGGATGCCATTTGGATTATGCAATGCCCCAGCAACATTTCAAAGATGTATGCTAAGCATTTTTTGCGACATGGTTGAAAATTGTTTGGAAATTTTCATGGATGATTTAACTGTCTTTGGGAATACATTTGATAATTGTCTTGAAAATTTGGAAAAAGTTTTAAAAAGATGCGAGGAAAAAGGTCTTATTTTAAATTGGGAAAAATGTCATTACATGATTACTTCTGGAATTGTTTTGGGACATGTCGTGTCATCTCATGGAATTGAAGTTGATAAAGCAAAAGTTGATGTCATTGCCAATTTACCCCCTCCAAAAACCATTAAAGAAATTCGCTCATTTTTGGGACATGCTGGATTTTATAGGAGGTTTATAAAGGACTTTAGTTTAATCTCTAAACCCATTTGTAACCTCTTAACAAAAGACAGTGCATTTGAGTGGACTCAAGAATGTCAAAATGCTTTTGATAAAATCATTCGACATTTAACATCAGCTCCTATCATGCAACCTCCTGATTGGTCTTTACCATTTGAAATCATGTGCGATGCGAGTGATTATGCAGTCGGTGCAGTATTGGGTCAAAGAAGAAACGGTAAGCCTTATGTGATATATTATGCAAGTAGAACTTTAAACAATGCTCAAATGAATTACTCCACAACTGAAAAAGAACTACTTGCTGTAATATTTGCATTAGATAAATTTCGTTCTTATTTGATTGGATCAACAACTATCGTGTTTACTGATCATTCTGCTATTAGATATTTGTTGACCAAACAGGATGCAAAGCCACGACTGATACGATGGATTTTGTTGCTCCAAGAATTTGACATTGTGATCAAAGATAAAAAAGGAACCGAGAATGTCGTAGCCGATCATTTATCGAGACTAGTAACAGGATCATCTTGTGAAATGACACCAATTAACGATAATTTTCCTGATGAACATCTATTTTCAGTTACTACTACACCTTGGTTTGCTAACATAGTAAATTTTCTTGTGACAGGAAAAATGCCACCGCAATGGAGTTCTCAAGATAAAAGAAAATTTTTGAATGAGGTAAAAAACTTTTATTGGGATGATCCGTATCTGTTCAAGTATTGTCCGGATCAAATTTTTCGACGTTGCATACCCGACAATGAGGTAAGTAGTGTCATTAAATTTTGTCATTCAGAAGCATGCGGAGGACATTTTTCTTCAAAGAAAACAGCTGCAAAAATCTTGCAGTGTGGATTTTATTGGCCCACTTTGTTTAAAGACACCCACGAAATCTGCAAGATCTGTGAAAATTGTCAAAAATTGGGTGCGATTTCAAAAAGAAACATGATGCCTTTGAATCCTATTATTGAAATTGAAATCTTTGATTGTTGGGGAATAGATTTTATGGGACCTTTTCCACCGTCGTTTGGATACTTGTATATTTTAGTTGCAGTTGATTATGTTTCCAAATGGATAGAGGCAATTCCATGTCGAACAAATGATCATAAAATCGTCATCAAATTTTTAAAAGAAAATATTTTTAGTAGATTTGGAATTCCTCGAGCCATGATAAGTGATGGGGGAACTCACTTTGTTAATAAACCATTTGCTTCATTAATGAAAAAATATGGTATTACTCACAAAGTAACTACTCCTTATCATCCTCAAACAAATGGACAAGTTGAATTAGCTAATAGGGAGATAAAGCAAATTTTGGAAAAAACTGTTAACTCAAATAGAAAAGATTGGTCTCTGCGACTTAATGATGCACTTTGGGCATATCGAACAGCTTTTAAAACATCATTGAATATGTCTCCCTATAGGTTGGTTTACGGAAAACATTGTCATTTGCCTGTGGAATTGGAACATAAAGCTTATTGGGCGATCAAAACTTTTAATTCAAGCATGGATGATGCCAACAAATTGCGCAAATTGCAACTTAATGAACTTGATGAACTCAGAAATGACGCGTATGAGAATTCAAGGATTTATAAAGCAAAAATCAAATCATTTCATGATAAAACAATTCTTAGAAAATCTTTTGAGATTGGTAAAAAAGTTTTGCTTTATAATTCTCGACTTCACATATTCCTAGGAAAATTACGATCAAGATGGACATGCCCATATGTTGTAAAGCATGTGTATACTTATGGAGCTTTGGATATTGAAAATCCTAAAAATGGTGATGTTTTTAAAATGAATGGACAAAGGCTTAAACCATTTTTGGAAAATGAAATCTTTCAAGAAGAGTTTATTTCCCTTTCTGATCCTTGATTTTTTTTTGTGTTGCATTTAATTTTGTTTGTTTTTATTTCAGGTTTCCTTAATCTTTTTATTTTCCCGGTTAAATGGCGGAAAACGGTACTCCGTGACTCTCATAGTCAGTTTAATCAGTTTCCCATAATTGCTGATACAAAAAAAAAATCATTTCTTTTCTTTTCAAAATGGATGAAATTCTCTCAAAAATTTGTAAATATTTTCCCTCTATTTCTGAAAATGGTCTAAGAAAAATTTATGCAGGAAGATGTGAAAGATTGAGATTGCAAATGCAAAAAGGAATTCCAGAAGATATTCGTCTTGTAATAGAAGCTAAGGTCCGATTAGGAGGAGAAGTTCCACAATCATTGCTCATTCGATATTTTCCTGGATTAGGAAAAAGCACTTATGCGAAAAAATGAAAGACCAAAAGTTTAGGGGTTTGTCATAAGTGTGCAAGATGGACTTGTGACAAATGATGCAGATCTTTGGGATGTGTTTCCAATAACAGAGAAGATAAAATTGGTTTCATTAAGAATGGGCTGAGTAAGGAGTCTTTAAATAACATCTTATTGACTCTTGAGACGCATTCTAGTGGACATGTGCATATTGAACTTCTCTGTTTATAGAAACAATTCCAAGATGAGCGTCATAGTCTTGGGAATCCGACTAAAAAGACCCTGTTTGCCAATTTATAAGAAAATTGGATGGAAATCATATCCTCGACCCGTAGAAGGCGTTGAAGCCGTTTCTGGACGTAAAACCAGAGGAAAATTGTGAGCCACAATCACACTACTGTTTACATGCATGTGTGTCATTATTGTTTTTACAGTTTATTCTGTTTACAACTGTGACCCATAGTTTTGTCCTGATAACATATTACCCCTATAAAATCTCTCATTTTTCTCTCTATTTTCGCAGAAAAAAAAAAGAAAGTAAAAAAACATGGCTTGAACCTCTGCACAATCATTGAAAAATATTTATGTATTTTGTGGGTCGAGTCCTGGAAAAAATGAAGTGTTTGTAGAAGCAGCGAATAATCTTGGAAATATATTGGCTGAGAGAAAAATTCACTTGGTTATGGGGAAGGTAATATTGGGTTAATGTGATCTGTTTCAACATCTGCTCATCTTGGAGGTAGTCAGGTTTTGGGTATTATTCCTACAGCTTTAGCTGAAGGAAATATTACAGGTGTTACGATTGGTGAGGAATTAAAAGTTTCTTCTATGTATGAAAAAATCACAAAAATGATTGAAAATTCTGATGCTTTTATCGCACTACCAGGTGGTTTTGGTACATTAGAAGAAATTTTTCACACTGTTTCTTGGGCACAACTTAATATCCATAATAAACCTGTGGGCTTGTTGAATATCAATAATTATTATGACAGTTTGTTGACATTTCTTGATAAAGCTGTGGAACAGAATTTCATTTCAGAAAATTCACGACGGATGCTCATCTGTGCTTCGACTGCCGACCAATTAATTGATGATTTGGAAGCTTTTGTTCATAAGCCTGATCCGATGATAACAAAGATCAATTGGTCGCAATCAAGCAATAAGAAAAGGAAGTTGGATCATTGATTCAAAAGTCGTGGATTGGTTTGCGTTTGTTTCAGTTTGTTATCTTCAATAAAATT
>NC_133314.1:11406350-11406770 GCF_012295235.1 Primulina huaijiensis | reverse complement strand
ATCAGGAAAAAATATATAATAAGAACAACTAGATTTTGAATCAATGGATTTTCTATCTTTTGATTAGTTTGGCTCGTTTGTCTGTCTGCATCTTGTAAACCATTTTTCCGAGCATTTAATCGTTGCCATAAATTGAAACATTTATTAACCTGTGAGGATATGAAGTTGAGACTCTTACTAAGAATTTCTGAAGGCCGTGTACATTTAACTACCTGAAATNTTTTTATGTGAAGAAGCAAATTCGGAGAAGAAGATTTTCAAAAGTGATGTGAAATATAATATAATATCTTGGAACACCAATGAAGATANACTTTAATTTAAACACTTGGATAGTTCTGATTACATTTCTATTTAAATTAATCAATATGTTTTGTATTGCTATTAACGCTTAAATTTCTAGGGACTAGCAATAAGCTGGTC
>NC_133314.1:11329618-11406060 GCF_012295235.1 Primulina huaijiensis | reverse complement strand
CTTTATTTCTTCATTTAAATACAATTAGCATGTTAATTTCATATTCAAAGTTTTACACTTTGAATAATGAATAGCTAACTTCCTAAAGTTGAGATGATAAGGTGAAACTCTTGGCATGATAATAAGGTTATTAAAAGGTAAGAATCTATGTTTTATATTATTTAATCATTATTTATTGTTTATGTTATATTTATTTCTTTAAGCATTTTTATACCCTACTTATAAGTGGGAGTTTTGATTTATTGTTGCTATATGTTACACTAAATTCTTGGAACCATTTAAATGTTAGTTTGGTATTACCAACCATTTAAAGTGGATGCCTTGATTTATTATATATAAATATATTATAATATTAAATTCTTGGAACCATTTAAATGTTACTTTTGTTTTACCAACCATTTAGCTTGGATTCCTTGATTTATTATATATGAATATATCATAGTATTAATTTATTGGTACCATTTAAATGTTTGTTTGGTTTTACCAAGCATTTAAAGTGGGAACCTTGATTTAGTGTTTACAAATATATATAGCACAATAAATACTTGACCACATTTATAAGTTTTGGTATATATTATATACTTATAAGATAATAATTTATAACATAATATAAATATGATTATTTAATATATTGGAACCATTTTATTAAGTGGATTCCAATATTGTTCGTTAATGTTAACTTTATTAAAATACCAAGAGTGGATCATTTAATCTCAAATACTTAAATTAAAATTGGAAAAATTAAAATTTACCCATTAAAGATTCAAACAATTAAAATTAAAAATAAACAAAAACAAAAACAAAACAAAAAGACATTGTAGTGGACTTGTAATTACCTTAGCTTCCCTGTGGATACGATATCGGACTCACCGAATTATACTACTTGTGGACAACCTACTCTTGAGAGTGCAACAATCAAAGTGACAACAAACACCTATTTCATAAACTAAAATTCAAGCTTACACCACTCAAATAGTATTAGGTAACATAATTCCAACACACATATTCACTTATTCTCAAGTTTCTTAATGACTTACAAAAATTCTCAAGACAAGGTGTGTACCTCAATTCTTACATACGTTTTTCGAGTAACCTAACCATCAATCATACCTAATTTTCTAGAAAAATTAAATTCCAACAAATGTATAATTTTAACTCTTAAGATCATGATTAAAACTTAAGCTACATCAAACCTTAGGCTCCCAAAATTAAGTTGACTTACTATCGAATCTTAAAACTTAACTAATTTCTCAACTTTATCTTAAATTGTTGACACTCTAAATTCTTATTTGCCACAGCCCTATTCCATTAACACTTAGATTTTCAAGCCCAACTTTGTTTCATCCTACAATGCCCTCGATTACCCTTTCTTATAACATTATAACTCAATCGTTTGAAGGTTCTATTATCCTTTCAAACCTAAATCATCAAAAAATCTTATCATTCAAACAATTTGATTCTCACTTACTATTAAATTAACTAGTCCTCAAGTTTCTTATCAATTGCAACATAAATTCTTAATTTCCTCAAATATTATCCAATTTTTCCTTAATTTCGAAAATTCCACAATTACCCATAAGTTCTTGGCTTTCCTAATTCTATTTTATTGGTTTCTCGTAACATTAATTTCAATGATTTTAAGCTTATTAGACCCAAAATCAATTCCCCTAACCTCTAAAAATTACTGATTTAACCCAATTGTTTCTCAAAAGTTCGAATTAAATCTTCTGTTGGATCTCGGTTTTCTCGTGGAAATTTTTATTTTATTTTGACAATCAAATATGTTTGGACACTCGCATGGCTTTATAATTAAAAATACATATGATGTTTAGAAATATACCTTTGTGAATTAACACTTTGCTCCAACTAATCCGGTATAAACGGATTAGCTCTTGATGAATTCCTACGAAATTTCTTCGATGAACTCCTTGTTTGATCCTCCTATCAAGTCCACGACTAGATCGCTTGATCCTCTTCCAAATTACACTAGAAAATATGGAAGAGATTTTACGTAGGAGAAAAATATTTGAGAGACGGCTCAAAAAACTTTCTCAACAGAGGTGGCCGATTTTTATTTTTCTTTGGAGGAGGTGTTGTCGAAATTTTTGGTTGTGGTGGCTAGGGTTATGACTTCTCAAACCACTTTTGTAATCAACCCATGACCTAATTATCATAGTATAATAATTGAGCCCTTTAATTAACATTAATGGGCTTGATTAATTAATTGGATTAGTCCAACTAATTTAATCAATTAATCAAGGTCCATTAATAACTTTAATTATTTAATATGTTTTACTTGTACTCTTACAAGCCCATTAAACATATTACCCACCATATTTAATTTATTAAATAATAAGCTCAACTTTTGAGTTTAATAAATTAAATCATTTATAAATTCAACATTTGAATTTATTATTTAAATTATAAATTCAACTCCTCGAATTTTATCACCTACAAAATTTAGTATTTAATAAACTCAACTTTTGAGATTAATAAATTAAATTCTCAAATTTTATAAATCCAACTGCTTGAATTTATTCTCTCAAAATTTAATTATCATAAATTCAACTCTTTGAATTTACTATATAATATAAATTCAAATTCTTGAATTTATTCTCTCAACGGGAACAAACGATCCAGTACTTGTGTGACCCTCAATGGTTCGGGGATACAGCTAACCGTGAGTTCACAACTCTTTGTGATTCAGGACATAATCTTTTATTCGGGCTTACAATAGTTAGCCCCATTCCTTTCATCAACACCTTGATCAAGAATGTCAGAACTCATTTCTGATTGCACCCATCGGATCATGGTAAGAGCGTCTAGTAGCATCGCCCCATGATCTCTAGGTATCACTGATAGTTCCTGCAAGAACCAGTAGATTATGATTAACGTACAATACGGTCCCTTCATCTCATATATCCCGATCGAATCTGCAACCATTGGTTCATCGAGGGTTGCATATTAATTCGATAACTATGTGACACATATAATAGTGGCATCGCATGTACTATTTGGAAAACTCCTTCTCCAGCGTACATCTCATACTTTGGTCAGAGATTCCATGCACTATTATTACTTCAGATTACATAGGATATCCACACCCGTAGGTGAGCGGTGAATCCTCGACTACAATGCACTGGCTCCTATATGTGTCGCAACTGTACCCAACCTCGCTACTTGATGACTCTCCTGGAGCCGGTAAACGAGTCAAAGCACAGCCCTAGCATATAGAGCCTCAGTGTTTTCCCGGGTCGTACGGACTAATGGTGTACAATCATAACCACGGACTTATCCTCTCGATGAATGATAACCACTTGGAAAGTCCGCGGGAGGGTTGTTCGGTATAATCATCATATGACTACCCATCTGCATGTTTGGACATCTCTATGCCCTTACCGAGAAACACAGTACACAACATCGCAGATGTTAGTCTCGAGCTCAAGCGACCTTTATCCATGATTTAGGCGGCTGAATCGACTAGGAACGAATTTAGAATATGCAGTGTTTACAAATGATTTTCAACGCCGAATTACGATTCATTTGTATTAAAGCATAATCAAGGACTTTATCTATGCTGCTTGCATGGGTATACAGATAAAGTATAACGAAACCATTAAAAATTAATTTATATTAAAATAAAGATTGTTTATTACAACTGAGTCAATAAATTCCCTAACCAACAACTGGCTTGCAGGGCATCTACTCTAACATCCTCATAATTTCAGAATTTGCAATTTGGCCCTTAAAATTCTTGAAAAATTATATTTTTGGCCATTTAACTCGAAATTTGCATTATTGTCCCCATAGAATATTCGACTTAGCCTCATTAAACCTTAAAACTCTCGAAACTCAGAATTTAATCCCAAAATTCGGTAAATTCGAAAATTGCCCCTTAGAATTTTATTTTTGCAATTAGGTCCTCAAATCATTGGTTATTACAATTAGGTCCTTAAAATTATCAATTCACGCAATTCAATCCCTAAACAACTAAGTAGAGGATGCATCCTAAATAAATTCTACGTTTTTTTATACTTCCAAAGATCGTCGTAGTTTTCGAATCATTAATCCTTAAAAGGAATCCTCCAAAATTAACTCGGCTAGCAACCACGAACCATCAGTAATTTCTTAGAAAATCTACCAATCCCAAAGACATTCATAATTTTAAAATTAAACTTATGACCCACAAGTAGAACATCAGTACTACTAACCGAAATTAATATAGTCAAATCATTTCCGACCTCTCCTAATGCCCAATAGCAAAATTCTTATTCATGTCCAATTCCACCACAAAGCAAGCATGCATGAAAATCATATAATTTCTCATTTCATGTCGTAAATGCATAAAAATTTTAAAACATCTAATCTCAAAACACAACGACATATAAACATGCCCCGTAAAACGTAAATAATGTAAACATGCAGTGATAGCATTAAAAACCTTTAAAACCTTTAAACTTACAGACTTGAGACTTGAAGACTGAGCGGCAGAAGCTGCCGGTGGCACAAACCTATACAGGAACCTGGCTCTGATACCAACTGTAACGTCTGCTCATTTTAAAATTCTACTAAACATTTAAAAAAAAAAAAACAAACTAAGGCAAAAAATACTCGCACATCAAAAACATTTAAATAAGTTGAACATGCCATCCCACCTCTGAATAAAAATAACTGCAGTTAAAAACAAAGAAAAGAGCAACCAACCTAAACAATTTCCGTTTAAAAATATAAAATGTCAAGCCTTTTAAAATCTGTCAAAATCTTCGAAAACATAAAATCATCAATCATTTATAAAGCTGTTTAAACGTGTTCCCATAAAATCATATTCTTGCTGAAGAATACAAAGTCCTCGGGTTAATGTGCGCCACTAGCTCCGCCCGTTCAGTCACAGTCTCTTGATCAAAATGCTCACCTGCATCACACATTCCTAGTGAGTCTAAACACTCAACACACCTGTACCGTGATAACAAATACATATACGTAACAAGCAGCAGTGAAAAACATCGTAATCAACAAACATTTCACGTGTGTAGTAAAATCATATTCATAATCGTGACCTGTCAAAACATGATAATAATCATAACATGTATCATCATATCAACATATACATGTTCATTTTCTTAATTTGAATTCCGTTCATTAGCTGACTTTCGTATCACCATGTCAGTCGATGGATCCATCTACGTGTAACCGCAGTACCCGGCGGAGAGGATAATTAGTGACAGCATTACCCGCCCACAGAGTCCCGGCCTTACATGTCATCGTGTTAGTCACAACAAAATCACTTCCTTCAAAAACGTGTTATCATATTCATCACTTAAATAAAAACATGCATATACGTATCTTTTTCCTCAAAACCAATCATGCACGGTCCCCAAAACCCTGCTACCAGCCACTGAAATTTCCAGCACTAATAAAAAAAACCCTGCTCTCTTAACCTCGCCCTTGCTCACTAGTTCACCCCAACCAGCCTCAAAACAGATCACGAGGGACCCAGATAAGACCTTACTAGGCTCTATTAGTCATAGCTTACAACTATCAGAAGAACCCTACGGCGCCCGATCTCATCACAGCTGAGAAAACACCACCCGAGACACACCCCTCTAGAATGCGATCGATGTGCTACGTGAGTAGTTCAAGTGATGGTTGAGCCTCTCCGTGGCATGTCTGAGACCCACCAGGGCCCGGTCCATGCTTTGGTTCAGGCCTTGCATCGCCATCCCCACCCCCACGTCGATTCACTCTCAAGACATGGCACACTCCGAACGTACTCCTCAAACAAAAGACACTCTCAACCCAAACCGTGAATTCACCTTAATGTCTTCTAACCATCAACATTGCACAGCCCCTAGCAATATCAGCCGACAGCCCTTGCAAAACACACAACAAAACCGTGAGGTTGCAAAGGAAGGAAACGTATGCAATAAAAAAAACTACCGATGAAAGCATGCAGGGAACGGACTTCAAACGAGAATGGCACGCATAGCAGCAACTATTTAACGAAAATGATGTAGCAAAGAAAGTACACGACGTACCTTTGATGTAAATAAGCGAAAACTTTGAAGAACCGCGCAACGGGAAGGCACCAGAGAAGTTTCGTGAAAGCTACAATTTATATCGCAAGCAACTGGAATCAGTGACTTGACTTCAAGAACCAGACCTTCTAACATCATATTTTGTCTAAGCCACTTTTCTTAGTTGTTCAAACACACCTTCTCGGTTTGTATGAGCATGTCCTCCTAGAACCGCTTCTAAAGCTAAAGATAGGTACGGAATGAGCCGGGGGTGAAGGCCATAATGAGAACTTCGATTAAGAAAACCCGGCCTTGCCGTCTTTCCAAGCAGGCCCAGGCGGGATACTTAACGCGTTAGCTACAGCACTGCACAGTTCGATACGCACAGCGCCTAGTATCCATCGTTTACGGCTAGGATGGGGTATCTAATCCCATTAGCGCCCCTAGCTTTCGTCTCTCAGTGTCAGTGTCAACCCAGCAGAGTGCTTTCGCCGTTGGTGTTCTTTCCGATCTATACGCATTTCACCGCTCCACCGGAAATTCCCTCTGCCCCTACCGTACTCTAGCTTGGTAGTTTCTACCGCCTTCCAGGGTTGAGGCCTGGGGCGTTAAAGTTTTTTATTTTTACAAAAAAGAATATATTTTTATACAATACATTAGACTAAGAGTGCATTGCACCTGGACGACTCATTACCGATCAAGCTCTTCTTTCTTTTGATACTTTCATTTTATGCGGAAAAAAGAGGTTCATTAACCTAAAGCTCGACATGAGTCAGGCCGGGTGGAATGGGTTTTCTTTAAATAAATATTTGCCCCTATCTCTATAAATACAAAGGTGCTTTGGATAGGATATGTGTGACGTACCGTACTTTTTCTACTTAAAATTTGCGGAAAAATTAAAATTTTTCTTAAATTTACACATCCATACGGTCGTCAACTCATCATTCATAAAATATATTTGGAGTCACCCATCACCAATAAAAATGTTGTTATAAGAAAAGCTTGTTCAACCCATCTCGCATCAAAACATAAATCAGAGTGAATTTAAACTTGCATAAAAATATTAAAAATGATGTGGGCGGTCCTCGGGTTTAGCCTCCCGCTCAGTCCAAGCCTGCTCCTTGGTCGCCACCTCCTGTCTCCTCATAGACATCCTCATCTGCATCGATCAAGTCTAGTGAGTCTAAAGACTCAACACGTATAAACTAGAATAGCAAGTAATACATAATAAAACCACATGCAACTTTAAAATAGGACATACATACTTGAAACTAGAACTTGCAAAATGAACTTGAACATACGTACGTACATAATTAGACGTGCCGTCAACATAAACTTTCTTAACATGCTTACATACTTGAACATACTTGAACATACATAACTTCATCATTTTTCGTAGAGATATGTTTCAAAGCAAGTGACCCATAACATAACCGCCTGATCAGACTAACCACAATACTGGGATGACAGAGACGTATCCACTGCCACATACATGAGATCCCCGTTCATAATTTAACGGGCTGATTGGTCCACGTTCATAATTTAACGCTTTCCAATCTCGATCTAAACCCGTTCATAATTTAACGGGCGGATTTGTCCCCGTTCATAATTTAACGCTTTCCAATCCTAAACATAATTTGGTCACAAGACATTTAGCATACCTCAAAAACTTTAAAATATTTTCTTGCACGTCATACATACTTATTTGGCGTTGAGGGATTCGTTGGACTTCGATCGGGGTCGTTGCTGCAACATACTAACGTGAATTCATATCTTAACGGGTGTAACTCAAACGTGACAATCAAACTTACCCACGAGTTCATACATTTCCTTAGGACGTTCTAAAATTTCAGTGACTCGACATTGTTACACATTGCACTAAACCAAGACATCAAACCTCAAATCATACCATAATATTTCCAAAAACTCAAGTACACGGACCCCGTGCCCAGGTCCGGCTCCGGGTCCGTGTAGGTGCGGTGGAATGACTCGTGAAGAAAAGGGAAAGCACAGACCCCGTGCTGCGGTCCGGGTGGGGGTCCGTGTACCTGCGCAAATTTGACATCAAAAGAAAACAAAGGCACGGACCCCGTGCCTTGGTCCGTGTGGGGGTCCGTGTCATCTCGCAAAATGGTTTCTCGATGGAAACAAAGGCACGGACCCCGTGCCATGGTCTGTCCATGGGTCCGTGTACCTGCGGGACAAGCCAACATACGAAACTTCTGAACAGGTTTTGCTTAACAGTCTAGACTCGATCTAACGGACCATGAATCGACACCACGAGGCCATCTTAGGATACTACATCAATGACTCGAACCTATACGATTGCACCCAAGGCAACCACATGTCCCAAATAACTAAATACTCCATAAACAAAACCGTTGACAGAAAATGGTTTACACGACTACTCTTTCTCCCAAGAGCCTAACGACGTGAAACGACACCCCAATATACATCCCAACGTCATGCTAAATATATCTAGACACAGCAACGATCATCCGTCGATCCCCAACGAAGCCTGCAACCATTAAACTTCAAGAACGCATCAACATCATAATTTTCTGAAAACGCAGTTTGAGCAGTCCCACGAAAAACACCATAACTCACTCAATTTTTGTCCAAAAGTTTCGAATCATATATAAAATCGAAGATATCAAAAAGTTCTACATTTTTTTGTTAAAAGTTTTCTCAAAATCTCGACGAAAAATTCGCAGTTTTAAGAAGAACAGTAAAAACGTGATTTAGATCTAAAAATTTTCTTTCAAAATCGATCCAATCAATTATCCGCTCAAACTATGAACATCACACATGAATTTTACGAATAAAATAATGCAACACATAATATGACATGATCGACGCAACAAAAGAGAGGTTATACGTGCCTTTGATGATAAACTTTACCGAAACGGCGATACCGAAGCGGAGATGGCGCGAGGGTTGATCCGGGACGACTTGACTCGATTTTTCTTTGAAGGAAACCAGCGAAAGTTGCTGGAATTGCAATGGAGAAGTGGGGCGGCTGCTAGGGTTCTTAGGAACCTAGGTTTTCTTTCTCAAATTGAATAAAAATCTGAATGTGTAATGAGTGTGTGAGTTTAGGCGTTATTTAGTGTGTGTAAAAGTGTGTAAGTGTGTGAGTGTAGAAAACGTATGTGTGTATGATAATTAGGAGAAAGTCTAGCTAAATTAACTATTTAAAATACTAATTAAAGGTTAACACACACTAATTTAATCAAACTCTTCAATTAACATAATCAGACACCAATTTTAAAAGTTTTAAATTCTAAAATTCACCTAATAATTAAATTTGGCTTTAAAATACTAACAACATAATAAATTAGTTAAAAATGCCCCATCCTTAACTTAAAATAAAATACCGCATTTTAAATTGCCAAAAATCGTCACCAGGTCTTTTCCTCCATCCCGCCTCGAATAATCCCCTGAAACATGAAACTCGAAAAATATTTTTAACGTGCATCACATAAACATAAATATTTTAAACTAATGCATTTTCATAAATCATGCATGGCTAAAACTCATTTAAATTTATTAAATGATTTAATAATTAAATAAATGCATGGGTTATACGCGTACTGAATTTGGGCTTCACAGTTCCTCCCCCACTTATATAAATTTCGTCCTCGAAATTAAGTCTTACCAAACAACTCCGGGTAGCGAAGTCTCATATCTGCCTCTGACTCCCAAGTGGCCTCTTCCACTGATTGGTTTAGCCACCGGACTTTGACTAGCTTAGTCACCTTGTTCCGAAGTCTGCGCTCCTGTCTATCTAGGATTTGGACGGGTCTTTCCTCATAAGACAGGTCTGGAGTCAACTGTAACGGCTCGTAGCTCAGAACATGCGAAGGATTGGATAGATACTTCCTCAGCATAGAAACGTGGAACACATTGTGTACCCCAGCCAGATTCGGCGGGAGGGCTACACGGTAAGCTAATGTCCCAACTCTGTCCAAAATCTCGAACGGTCCAATAAACCTCGGACTCAGCTTGCTTCTCTTCCCAAATCTCATAACGCCCTTCATGGGTGCTATCTTTATAAAAATGTGATCACCAATGGCAAACTCGAGATCTCTACTTCTCTTATCAGCATAACACTTTTGACGACTCTGGGCGGTCTTCATTCTATCTCTAATTTTGACCACCACATCTGCAGTCTGCTGAACTATCTCTGGGCCAAAATCTGCTCTCTCACCAATTTCATCCCAATGAACTGGTGATCTGCACTTTCTTCCATACAAAGCCTCGTAGGGAGCCATACCTATAGATGATTGGAAGCTGTTGTTGTAGGTAAACTCCACTAGAGGTATCTTAGACTCCCATGTCCCCTGAAAATCAATCATACAGGCTCTCAGTAAATCCTCTAAAATCTGAATCACTCGCTCAGTCTGGCCATCTGTCTGTGGGTGAAAAGCTGTGCTGAACAGTAACTTTCTCCCCATGGCTGCATGTAAGCTCTTCCAGAAGGACGACGTAAACCTCGGGTCCCTGTCGGACACAATCGAAACTGGGAACCCATGTAAACGGACTATCTCCCTGATATAAAGCTCCGCATACTGCATCATGGAGAAAGTCGTCTTTACTGGCAAAAAGTGTGCTGACTTAGTGAGTCGATCCACTATGACCCAAATAGCATTAAAACCTCTGACTGATCTAGGCAATCCAACGACGAAGTCCATACTGATATTCTCCCATTTCCACTCAGGAATAGGGAGCGGCTTAAGCATTCCTGCTGGCCTCTGATGTTCAGCTTTCACTTGCTGACAAGTAAGACATTCTGATACGAATCTGCGGATGTCCCTCTTCATCCCCGGCCACCAATACAAGATCTGCAGGTCCTTGTACATCTTGGTACCTCCTGGGTGGATTGAATACGGAGCTGCATGTGCCTCTGTCAGAATATCCTGTCTGATCGAATTAACACTAGGCACCCACATTCTACCTCTGTATTTCACAATGCCATCTAAAACTGTGTAAAGTACACTGCCCTTAGCTTCATACTTCAGCCTCCACTTCTGTAACTGTTCATCTGAAGATTGTCCTTGACGGATACGGTCTAGCAAATCAGACTTGACTGTCAGATTAGATAGTCTGGGAGCTCTGCCCTTACGATAAATTTCTAGACCAAATTTCTGAATCTCGGACTGAAGAGGTCTCTGCACTGACAACTGTGCTATGACTGCGACTTTTATGCTCAAGGCGTCTGCCACAACGTTAGCTTTTCCCGGATGGTAGCTAATTTCGCATTCGTAGTCTTTTACCAGCTCTAACCACCGCCTCTGTCTCATATTCAGTTCTTTCTGCGTGAAGAAATTTTTGTGATCAGTGAAAATCTGACATTTCTCGCCGTACAGGTAGTGTCACCAAATCTTCAACGCAAACACAACGGCGGCTAATTCTAGGTCATGCGTCGGATAGTCCCTCTCTTGCACTTTCAACTGCCTGGAAGCATAGGCTATAACCCGGCCCTGCTGCATCAACACTGCGCCTAACCCGAGCTTAGATGCATCGGTGTATAGCACAAAATCCCCTTGCCCTGTCGGCATGGCTAACACAGGTGCTGAAATAAGAGCTTGCTTCAAAGTTTCAAAGCTCTTCTGGCATTCGTCACCCCACGCGAATTTAGCATTCTTCTTGGTCAGTGAAGTGAGTGCACTGCTATCGAAGAAAATCCCTGGATAAACTTACGGTAGTAACCGGCTAAACCCAAAAAGCTGCGGATTTCTGATGCATTCTTTGGCTCAACCCATTCCTTAACGGCTGCTTCCTTTGCTGGATCCACTTCAATACCGCTGCTAGACACTGTATGCCCCAAAAACGCTACCTTCTCTAACCAAAACTCACACTTACAGAAATTCGCAAATAACTTGCGACTCTGCAAGGTCTGTAAAACCGTCCTCAAATGTTGACTGTGCTCCTCGAGTAAATAAGGATATCGTCAATAAACACTATGACGAATTGATCACGATAAGGCTGGAATACTCGGTTCATGAGGTCCATGAAAATTGCTGGAGCATTAGTCAATCCAAATGGCATCACTAAGAACTCGTAATGCCCATATCTAGTCCTGAAGGCGGTCTTGTGCACATCTGCATCCTTCACCTTCAGCTGATGATACCCTGATCGAAGATCTATCTTAGAGAACACTGTAGCTCCCTGCAACTGGTCGAACAAGTCTTCGATTCTAGGAAGTGGGGATTTGTTCTTGATTGTTACCTTGTTCAATTCTCGGTAATCGATGCACAAACTCATACTCCCATCCTTCTTCTTTACAAAAAGCACTGGTGCGCCCCAAGGCGAGCAACTAGGGCGGATAAATTCCTTTTCGAGAAGCTCCTGAATCTGCTGCTTGAGTTCTAACATCTCAGCTGTAGTTAATCGGTACGGTGCCTTAGAGATTGGCACTGTGCCTGGCATGAGCTCAATCGCAAACTCCACCTCTCTCTCTGGTGGAAGACCTGTGACGTCATCAGGAATGACGTCTGGGAAGTCTCTGACTACTGTCACCTCTAATAAAGACGGAGTGGGTATGTCAGGTGCAGAAATAATGCTGGCCAAGAAGGCCTGACACCCCTTGGAAATGAGTCTCCGTGCCTGCATGCAAGAGATCATGCGTGGAAAACTCCTCCATCTGGCAGGTTCAAACAGAAACTGCTCCATGCCCAATGGTCTAACCAAAACTGATCTCTTTTGAAAGTCGATCAAGACTCTGTTCTTTGTCAACCAGTCCATTCCCAAAATAATGTCGAATTCTGGCATCGGCAAGACGATCAAGTCGGCATATACTAGGTGGCCGTGCAGTTCTAGATCAATGTCTCTGACCACACTAGTAGCTGACAGCTCTTCCCCTGATGGGACTGTTACTGAATAATTCACATAGAGTCCTATGGACTTGATGTCCAAGTGACTAGCGAATGTCTCTGATATGAATGAGTGGGTGGCTCCTGAATCTATCAAGGCCTGAGTGGCTATTCTCTTAATGAAAATAATTCCTGAGAGACGTTAGCACGCAAAACTTACATTGCCAAAAATTCTAACATTAACCTCAAACATAGCAGAAAATTACTATCCCAAATCACTCAAAATATTACTAGCACCTTAACAGTCCCAAATAAAATCCACATGCAAGGCAAAATAATACTGAACTTGGGTAGAAAAGTTTACCGGTCAGCAAAGTCGTGTCTGGATTTGCCTCTTGTGCATGCATGGCGACTACTCTGCCCTGAGTCGGCTGCTTCCACTGTGGGCCCTCCTTTAGCATGTGGTCACTGGCTCCACACTTGAAGCACTTCCCTGATCTATATAAGCATTGCCCTGGATGCTGGCGGTTGCACTTAGGACACACAGGGAAATTTCCGGGCTTCTGAGGTGCTCCCTGCTGCTGAATTGGACCCTTGCCCTTCGGCGGTCCGTGATAAGGTTTTTTCCATGGTGGCCCTTGGTACGGCCTCTTATGCTGGGGTCGCTGATGCTGATGTTGCGACTGTTGGTGCGGTGGTGCCTGGTAGGGCTTGCCCAACCTGTCAGCATCAATATCCCGCTGGTCTTGTTCTGCCGCCAAAGCCCTAGATACGGCGACTGCATAAAAAGTGGGGCCAGCTACCCTCACATCACGGCGCAAGATTGGCCGCAATCCATCCAAGAAATGTCTCAGCTTTGCCTGGACATCATTCGAAATGAGGGGTACGAAGTAACACCCCCTCTCAAACCTCCTAACAAACTCTGCAACACTGCTGTCTCCTAGTCGCAGCGTCATAAATTCCCTAGTCAGTCTGGATCGTACTTCCTCACTGAAGTACTTGGCGAAGAACACTTCCTTGAATCCAGCCCAAGACAAGGTCTGCAAGTTAACTGCCACCGACGCACTCTCCCACCATAGTCTAGCATCCCCTGACAGAAGGAACGTAGCACACCTGACCCTATCAGCATCTGTCAGTTCCATAAAATCAAAGATTACCTCGACGGACTTAATCCATCCTTCCGCTATCATCGGGTCAGTGGTACCCGAGAACTCCTTTGGAATCATCCTTCTGAACATCTCGTAGACAGCCTCAGGCCTGGGCCTCTCCCCTGCACCCACTGCTGCAGCCTGGTTCCCCGCAAACTGTGCGAAGAACTGCGTCATACCTGCAAGAATCTGCGCCTGCATATCCGGAGATGGACGAGGAGGAGTGACCCTCTCCTCATCGAGAGGCTCTCTGTTCTCATCCCTAACTTCCTGGTTAACCAGACGTCTGGGAGGCATACTGTTCCAACAATTTACCCAACACGTAAACCCAATATGCATGAATATAATAACAATAACCTAAGATGCACGAAATTTAACTTAAAACATGGACATGCTGAAATCATGATTCAATGCTAACTATATACATAATGCAAAATTTTTAAAACTCACAGACTTGAGGTGTGACTTCGAGAGCTTCTTGCGACTGGCAGTAGGCATAACCCTTTACAAGAATACTGCTCTGATACCAACTGTGACGTACCGTACTTTTTCGACTTAAAATTTGCGGAAAAATTAAAATTTTTCTTAAATTTACACATCCATACGGTCGTCAACTCATCATTCATAAAATATCTTTGGAGTCACCCATCACCAATAAAAATGTTGTGAAAAGAAAAGCTTGTCCAACCCATCTCGCATCAAAACATAAATCAGAGTGAATTTAAACTTGCATAAAAATATTAAAAATGACGTGGGCGGTCCTCGGGTTTAGCCTCCCGCTCAATCCAAGCCTGCTCCTTGGTCGCCACCTACTGTCTCCTCATAGACATCCTCACCTGCATCGATCAAATCTAGTGAGTCTAAAGACTCAACACGTATAAACTAGAATAGCAAGTAATACATAATAAAACCACATGCAACTTTAAAATAGGACATACATACTTGAAACTTAAACTTGCAAAATGAACTTGAACATACGTACGTACATAATTAGACGTTCCATCAACATAAACTTTCTTAACATGCTTACATACTTGAACATACTTGAACATACATAACTTCATCATTTTTCGTAGAGATATGTTTCAAAGCAAGTGACCCATAACATAACCGCCTAATCAGACTAACCACAGTACTGGGATGATAGGGACGTATCCACTGCCACATACATGAGATCCCCGTTCATAATTTAACGGGTTGATTGGTCCACGTTCATAATTTAACGCTTTCCAATCTCGATCTAAACCCGTTCATAATTTAATGGGCGGATTGGTCCCCGTTCATAATTTAACGCTTTCCAATCCTAAACATAATTTGGTCACAAGACATTTAACATACCTCAAAAACTTTAAAATATTTTCTTACTCGTCATACATACTTACTTGGCGTTGAGGGATTCGTTGGACTTCGATATGGGTCGTTGCTACAACATACTAACGTGAATTCATATCTTAACGGGTGTAACTCAAACATGACAATCAAACTTACCCACGAGTTGATACATTTCCTTAGGACGTTCTAAAATTCCCGTGACTCGACATTGTTACACATTGCACTAAACCAAGACATCAAACCTCAAAGCATACCATAATATTTCCCAAAACTCAAGTACACGGACCACCGTGCCCAGATCCGGCTCCGGGTCCGTGTAGGTGCGGTGGAATGACTCGTGAAGAAAAGGGAAAGCACGGACCCCGTGCTGCGGTCCGGGTGGGGGTCCATTAGGGATGGCAATTTCCTCCGAACCCGTTGGAGGATCCGATACCCGACCCGAATAGAAGAGGGTATGGAGGGATTTTTAGACCCGATTAAATAATTGGGTAATCGGGTATGGGGATTTTCGGGTTCGGGTATGGAGGCGGGTTTGATATAATCCGACCCACACCCGACCCGAATACCCGTTTAAATTAATATATATAAATATATATATATGTATATGTAAATGTATATGTATATGTATATGTATATGTATATGTATATGTATGTATATATGTATATATATAGTAATTATATTTATTTATATTAAAGATTCATCGGTCAATCCACCGATTTTCGGAGTTTTCAATACATATAATCATAAATTGAAAAAATTCAATTGTATATGATAATTAAGTATTTGGGTAGGGTATGGGTATCCGATAATCCGATGGGTATGGGGATGGGGATGAAATTCAATACCCGATGGGTATGGGTATGGGTATGGGGATGAATTTAATAAATGGGTATGGGGATGGATGTATGAAATCCGATCCATACCCTACCCATTGCCATCCCTAGGGTCCGTGTACCTGCGCAAATTTGACATCAGAAGAAAACAAAGGCACGGACCCCGTGCCTTGGTCCGTGTGGGGGTCCGTGTCATCCTGCAAAATGGTTACTCGAAGGAAACAAAGACACAGACCCCGTGTCAGGGTCCGCCCATGGGTCCGTGTACCTGCGGGACAAGCCTACATACGAAAATTCTGAACAGGTTTTGCTTAACAGTCTAGACTCGATCGAACGGACCATGAATCGACACCACGAGGCCATCTTAGGATACTACATCAATGATTCAAACCTATATGATTGCCCCCAACGCAACCACATGTCCCAAATAACTCAATACTCTATAAACAAAACCGTTGACAGAAAATGGTTTACACGACTACTCGTTCTCCCAAGAGCCTAACGACGTGAAACGACACCCCAATATACATCCCAACATCATGATAAATATACCTAGACACAGCAACGATCATCCGTCGATCTCCAACGAAGCCTGCAACCATTAAACTTCAAGAACGCATCAACATCATAATTTTCTGAAAACGCAGTTTGAGCAGTCCCACGAAAAACACCATAACTCTCTCAATTTTTGTCCAAAAATTGAGAATCATATATAAAATCGGAGATATTAAAAAGTTCTACACTTTTTTTGTTAAAAGTTTTCTCAAAATCTCGACCAAAAATTCGTAGTTTTAAGAAGAACAGTAAAAACGTGATTTAGATCTAAAAATTTTCCTTCAAAATCGATCGAATCAATTATCCGCTCAAATTATGAACATCACACATGAATTTTACGCATAAAATAACGCAACGCATAATATGACATGATCGACGCAACAAAAGAGAGGTTATACGTGCCTTTGATGATAAACTTTACCGAAACGGCGATACCGAAGCAGAGATGGCGCGAGGGTTGATCCGGGACGACTTGACTCGATTTTTTGAAGGAAACCAGCGAAAGTTGCTGGAATTACAATGGAGAAGTGGGGCGGCTGCTAGGGTTCTTAGGAACCTATGTTTTCTTTCTCAAATTGAATAAAAATCTGAATGTGTAGTGAGTGTGTGAGTTTAGGCGTTATTTAGTGTGTGTAAAAGTGTGTAAGTGTGTGCGTGTAGAAAACGTGTGTGTATGATAATTAGGAGAAAGTCTAGCTAAATTAACTATTTAAAATACTAATTAAAGGTTAACACACACTAATTTAATCAAACTCTTCAATTAACATAATCACACACCAATTTTAAAAGTTTTAAATTCTAAAATTCAGCTAATAATTAAATTTGGCTTTAAAATACTAACAACATAATAAATTAGTTAAAAATGCCCCATCCTTAACTTAAAATAAAATACCGCATTTTAAATTGCCAAAAATCGTCACCGGGTCTTTTCCTCCATCCCGCCTCGAATAATCGCCCGAAACATGAAACTCGAAAAACATTTTTAACGTGCATCACATAAACATAAATATTTTAAACTAATGCATTTTCATAAATCATGCATGGCTAAAACTCATTTAAAATTAATTAAATGATTTAATAATTAAATAAATGCATGGGTTATACGCGTACTGAATTTAGGCTTTACAATATGGGTCAGTCATGAAGTTTTTATCCTCCTTTTATTCAACTATTTATGGAATGGAGAGCTGGGGCAGAACTTCACTCCTGAAAGAGGTATGTTGGGTAGGGACTCAAGATACCTATTTTTTTTTTCTGTGTGCGGGAAGGGATTTCATTACATAAAGGCTTAGAGATGAATAAATTAGAGGTGACCTACATGGTATCCATATCAGTATAAGATATCCTCCTATTCTCCTTCTACAAGGCAAGCACAAAAAAAAGGTTTAGATCACTCCCTGACCCAAAAGAAAATGGCTTTCTAGCCTGGTCCCCTTGCAAGGAGTTGAACCACAAACACAAAACAAGAGTAACTGATTGAGGACGAGCTAAAAATAAAAATAGGAATCCGGGGATGGGGAGCAGTGAGCGAGAATAATTTTCTGTCGTGGGGCGCATCGAAGGAGCGGAGAGTGAATCACTCATGCTTTCTATTCCCCTAGCTCCTGTTGTTAGGACGAATGAATGAACTAGGTAGAGTCTAGTCTCTAGAACCGAAAGGAAAGGTAAATTAGGCTATGGCATCAGTAGCAAATCTTTTTCCAAGGATTTGGTTATTTAGAAATATGAAAATTTAAATAACCCGGCGTAGAATATCAGAAAAAGAAGGAGCTCTCCTAAGCTAAAATTCCTAGTTTGAGAGATGGGAAAGCAAACAACAAAGGAGTGGCCAAGCCAAGACCTTTATAGTATAGACTGCCGAAGAAGCATCGCCCGAAAGCACGGGATTCGAGCTCACTTCTGTCAGCCGGTTAAGAAGGCATTCGCTAAGAAGAAGTATAAAAAAAGGCTATCTCCCTCAATCGAGTGAATACCCGTTTATTGAATTGAATAGGTCATGGGAAAATCTTTTTTCATCAACATGTGATTGAAAGCTAAAGCAGAAAGTCCTTTGAACGACTTCCCACGTGCCATCTTCAGTCGATGGGAAAAATAGAATAGCTAAAGGGTAAGAAGAAAAACCAGCTCCCAAGTCGTCTTTCAGAAATGGTGATTGCTCTTGTTGAATCAACTGCGAATTCGGGCCTAAGGCTAAGGTAGTGGATGTGGATCTCGGATCAAGGGTAAATGGCTCTTTCTGATTCAAAAAAGCACGTGCATGATCCCTAAGGGGCAAGCTTCACTAAGAATAAGAAAGAGTCTCCTGCTTTCATGCTCACAAGAAGAGGGGAAATCCCCGAGGTAGGAATTGAAGAATGAAGAGAGACTTTTCTATAGAAGAAGAATAGCTCATCTGTCATAGACTTTCATGTTTAAATGGGATAATCAATATCAGTCAATAGAGTAGATTTCTGTCACAAAGGAAGAAGCCCCGAAGGAAGAAAACACTTCTTTAAGAAAGGCTAGCGAGTCACCTCCGGCTCCGGGGATGGGGACGGGAAGAGGATTTGGCTTGGGCATTTTTTTTATAATAGGCTTACAAAGTCATTATGCAAAGAACGTATTCGTGCACGTAGGACCATGAGGTTAGAAAGAAGATGAAAGGGTAGAACCAGTAGCTGTGAAAAAAAGTAGGCAACAAAGAGTGGACGAGTCGGTAGCTGCTCCTGCTCTTCTTGCTCAAGTATATTTCATATAGTGGAATATCTGCTTCCGTTTTTCGCTTTAGCAGTGATCTTTCTCTCGGAATTGCTGCTTGAAAGAAGTAACCAAAAGATCACCTCTATCTACTGCAGGCCGTCTTTAATTAGTAAATAAAGTACCTGTGGGATTCGACTCTCCCTCCTTCCTCTTGATGCGGGGGAAGAGGTCTTTCTTGCTTTAAATCTTGACTTAGAGCGCACATGTGATGACTGCTCTCTCTTTCCGGTTTAGCCTACCATGGGAAGGGACGAGACAAAGCCTTCTTCAACATAGGATGATGCTGGAACTGTTCTCAAGGTCTCTCCCGACTCGAGGGTGAGAACGAGAATCAAATCGATTGAATCAGAAATTCACTTAGAGAGAGACAGAATAACCGGAAGAAGGGCTACCGTTAGCAAGACAAGGTAGGACGAAAGCCCACTTCTTCCTACTCATATTCAATATTCTTATTATTTTTTGGATCTTACTTTCTTTTGAGCCGAGACTGTCTTTGTTGAGCTCACGCCTTTGCCCACGAATTGCGCCTATAACAGGAGATAAAATAACAGAATGACAATACCCCTTCGACGACTGACCGGGGCTTGCCCCTTTCATTTCACATGGAAGAGATCGCCTATTTAAAGTAATATTCCTTATTACTCTCGCTGACAACGTACCTATCTTATAAATTCCTCCTATATTTACTGGATCTTGGGTAACTTAGACTGAGATTGGAACTTGATTTGATCATTCGCTCATCATTCTTAACGAGATGAGCTCATTCATTCCTCCACGGGGAGAGGCTCTATGAAAGAAGAGAATACGGAGAAAACTTCGACTGAGACGGGGCTTCCTTACTTTGGAGTGGACAGAGACTGATCCTAGATTTCTGACTGGGTAAACAGCTCCTAGACTGCTTTCAAGGTTCACGTTCACTACGGACGGAAACTCCTACTGGCATTCCTCATTACTTGATTGACCCACAATCCATTGATTAAGTTAAGTTCAACCTGAGATTCCATTTCTACAGAAAGAGAGTGGGGAAGATCGATAAGCAAGTCAGCCCAAAGACTTTCCGGTTGAAGGTACGACAAGGGAATTCCATGCTTTGATGAAGCTTTCTTCTAAGACCCGGAATTCAATTCGAATCTTACTCAAATAGGGAAGGTGAAGGAAAAAAAATCTCTTATACGGCCACACTCTAAGCTAAGTTTCTCATTAGATCACTCTTGATGTATTTCCGGCCGGCACTACTATGACTGCACCAAAGATTATGGAAAGCGAGATCGCCTTACTGGATGGCTGGCATATCGATTTTTAATGGGAGAGAGAGTCCTTTCGATGTTTTCCAAACTCAACGGTGGTCTTACAGTCATCCATGGCCACGCTTATCCCTCGGGTTACTTCGCCCCCTTTACAGACGTTAACAATCGCAGCTTCTTCAACTGGAGCTATTCTCATTTCCTTCTATATGCGATACCAGAATTTCTCTTTCTCAAATGCCTTTTTTGGTTTAGAACCCAGCCGTATAAGAGAAATTGGATCGATTGGCCTGAACCCTACTTCTGTTTCACTGCTCGGGTTATCTTGAAGCTGCTAACCTGTCCCCTTCGACTGAACGACGGAATTGTTTCACCGCGCTTTACTGTCTTATGGGGATGAGAAGGATGGCCTGTTCTGTCTTCTTCGGACCCTTCTTTTCGATAAGAAGAGGCTAGTCTTGAAGAGAATAGGTATGTTCAACTAGTTATTTTCACTATTCAATAAGAATAGGGATTTTCAATGCTAGAAATGCCTCTTATCTTAACTAGATCACGACTAGTAGAATCTATTCCTTCTTGGAAGGTGATCAACTTATCCTTCTAGATTTACTTCGACTGAGCTATAGTCTTCGGACTTTCCCTCCCCCCTACTTCGACAGTTAACGACAAACCCGGCTCACATCGTTGAGCAGTTTCTTCGCTTCCCGCCTATTCATATACGGGAACACTTCCAGAAGTGAGCTACGGGCTATTCTCTCTAAAATATGTTTATCTTGAAGCTGCCTTTAAGTGCTTTCCTTGAGCTTCTCACTTAACCTTTGAGTTACGAACCTTGCCGCTTTGCCCCCTCAGCTGAGCAGCCTAGTTTGAATAGGAGCTATTATCACTATATTCTTTCTGCACTTCCTAACTGTTATGTCCTAACGGTTTCAACCTTTCGAGTCCTGGTTTGCTCCGTAAACAAGTTGCTTCGCTTCCGAACTATCAAGCCAATTTCAAACCTATCCCCTATCTTTCTACCAATCTCGCAGCTTTTCTATCTTTACCAGAAGGAGAATCCATGACGGTTACGGTCTATGAGAAAAGAATCCTGCCATCACTCCACCTGCCCAAACACTCGCTCCAGTAATGAGGGAAAAAGGTTAAAGAGATAAAGATTATTGAATCTCGATGTTGTGTCCCACCATTAGGGTGCCCTAAACTCGTGTTCTGATTTACAGAGGTATAGCAAAAAATAAAGAGTTGTTTCGACTTGTTCATCCAAGGTATGGTACCACTACGAAGCCAATCTTGCCAAGTCTTTCAAACTGGGATTCTCACTGAACGAAGTCTCACAGCTTGGTATTCCACATTCGTTTGTCATTCACTACTGAGAGTAAGACCCCTATAGTACTACCCGTTAGTTGTGATCAATCAGATCTAGTTGGCAGCAAAATAATCTATGAGAAAGATTATCAATGACCAGACATTCGGAACATAGCTAAGATGCTGGGTGTGAAAAGGTGCTGTTGAAGAGTCTCTCTGAACAGGGTCAGGGCTAAGACAGAAGACCGGGAATCTCCAGGTCAAAGATATGCTCATAAGGTTGAAGAGAGAGTAGGGTGTCCGTTCAAAGCGATATGATTCTTCGCCTCGCTCGTGGATTTGGAAAGAGTCGGCGATTCATCTCTCATCGAAGAAGGAAGATAGCACTCGACGTTACATAGGTTAAATGTTGGGCACGAAGTTGACGCGGAAACATGAATTGAAGCACACAAGAATCTCACCAGAGGAAGTTTCTTTGAGGTCAAGTTCTTCAATTTTTGATTCCAGGCGATGAAATGTATTCATAAAAGATCTCTTCTCAGAAGACGATGATGCGCATTATCCTTCACTCTTATTCACTTGAAAAGAGACGACTATTCTGTTTTCAGACGAGTTGGAAGATACTCAGGTAAGGGCAGAGATTGTAGCTAATACTGTCTCGCCTCCTTGCCTTGCTCAATGCTTCTCCATCAACTGCAGCAGGAATAAGGGAAGGAAGAAAGAGACCATCTTGGCCCTAGGTAAGGAATGCTCTTAACTACCATTGCTATCCATCAATGCACACTATCTATCTGTTTACAACTATCAATGTCAATTGTATAAAAAAAATTTCCAGGTGAAAAGCAATCAAGGGATACATACACGCCCATAAACACACGATTCAGATCTATCAAACTTATGATAGAGATTGAAAAAGCTATCCATCGAAAACCCACACCACCCTTAACCTTACGCGCCCAACTCAAGGCTTCCTTGCTCGCTCAAAGCAATGAATGCGCTCAAAAGCACGCCATAGCACTAGAGAAAGTTTCTGCGCGGCTGAAGATGGCATTGAACGGTGGTACGTACGGCTTAGAGCCAAGGTATTCAGAGGTCTCCTGTCAGAGCTCCATCTAGGAAGTGATAGCTGAAAAGCTACTAGCATATCTGGCTCTAGAACAGCAAATGGGAAGGCTCTTTTATTTCTCCTCACACTCATCACTCTCATGTATATTCTTCCCAAATCCTAGCATCAGCTACCATATTAAAAGCTACGCCTTGTTGCTTAAGTTGTTAGCGCGTAGTCTGTCTTATATGCCTCCAAGGGCGGTGGTGAGTGTAGTACCGCACAGGAACGCGGTTGAGCGCTTAGACCAAGATGGCGACTCTGACCCTTATGGTTAAGACATCCTTCCCCTGGGATTGTGAGAAGCTTCATTTTTTATCCCTAAATAAAATCACTCAATTTGGGCTAGATATGACTTCGGACCTATTGTAATGCGTTCTAATAGTTTCGCCTATCTCCCTTTTGGTGCAAACTCAACCTTTTCTTTTCAATCATGGAGGGGGCTTCGTCTTAGCCTCAACAACTTCTGCCTTGTTTACAAGTAGGATGATTTCCATGGAGTCTTACTATGGGTGTTTGATATCTAGTGTTATTCCTTTTTTAAAGCATGATTTTCCTTGTGATTTCCATGATGGTTTATTTGCTGAAATTAGGTATCTATTAATCATGCATTCACGTAGTCGTAATCATACCTTAGTAAATTGGGTTTTCCATGATCTAGCATTTTTTTAGGGGGGAAAGGCTAATATTTTATTGATCCATGTCATGAATTACAATATCAGCTAGAAAAGAAAAGATGGGAATTCCTCAACCCGTATACTATTTTGAACAGCGACCAAAGTGTCCTTACTCACCTTTTTCTCGGCTAAAGCTAGCTCTGTGATGTGCTTTCTTTGTTCACAAGCTCTCCTCTCTCTGTTTAGGGTCAGCTCTCTTCTTTCAACATAACACCATAGTAAAAAAAAAGAGTGTTTGTTCTTGTAATTAAGGTCAATCCTTGGATACTAAGCGTGGTCTTATTTTTAGCTTGGTGCTAAAATAATTAGTAATCCTAAACTCCGGTTGTTCTCCCGGTTCGGATACCGTTATCTAAGACTATATAGACTTAGGAAGACCTATTCAATAAAGAAGATGAGTGTAGATTAAGCATGCCACGCCTTTCCAATAGGTTATGGCCATCCATTGGTATTGCTTCAACCCATTTGGTGAAGTAGTCTGTAGCGGCGATAACAAAATGGTGACCATTACTAGAAGAAGAATTGGATGGTCGAAAACGGGTGTGAAAGGAAGACGTTGAAGGGTCATGGATGAAATCCCCATGAGTCTGACACTCCTTACGCCTACGCACTCTATATGCTGTCCTTCTCCCCTTCTTCACATACAAGCTAGTGATCAAACTTCTACTGAGTCAACTAGAATCGGTACTCCGAAGTCTACTTCCTGCTCTAACCCTCCCCCGTGATATCTATTAAACTCCCAACATTTCCTCCTAACATTTAATAGGGCTNTTGGCCCTAGGAAAGGAATGCTCTTAACTACCATTGCTATCCATCAATGCACACTATCTATCTGTTTACAACTATCAATGTCAATTGTATAAAAAAATTTTCCAGGTGAAAAGCAATCAAGGGATCCATACACGCCCATAAACACAAGATTCAGATCTATCAAACTTATGATAGAGATTGAAAAAGCTATCCATCGAAAACCCACACCACCCTTAACCTTACGCGCCCAACTCAAGGCTTCCTTGCTCCCTCAAAGCAATGAATGCGCTCAAAAGCACGCCATAGCACGAGAGAAAGTTTCTGCGCGGCTGAAGACGGCATTGAACGGTGGTACGTACGGCTTAGAGCCAAGGCATTCAGAGGTCTCCTGTCAGAGCTCCATCTAGGAAGTGATAGCTGAAAAGCTACTAGCATACCTGGGTCTAGAACAGCAAATGGGAAGGCTCTTTTATTTCTCCTCACACTCACGACTCTCATGTATATTCTTCCCAAATCCTAGCGTCAGCTACCATATTAAAAGCTACGCCTTGTTGCTCAAGCTGTTAGCGCGTAGTCTGTCTTATATGCCTCCAAGGGCGGTGGTGGGTGTAGTACCGCACAGGAACGCGGTTGAGCGCTTAGACCAAGACGGCGACTCTGACCCGTATGGTTAAGACATCCTTCCCCTGGGATTGTGAGAAGCTTCATTTTTGATCCCTAAATAAAATCACTCAATTTGGGCTAGATATGACTTCGGACCTATTGTAATGCGTTCCAACAGTTTCGCCTATCTCCCTTTTGGTGCAAACTCAACCTTTTCTTTTCAATCATGGAGGGGGCTTCGTCTTAGCCTCAACAACTTCTGCCTTGTTTACAAGTAGGATGATTTCCATGGAGTCTCACTATGGGTGTTTGATATCTAGTGTTCTTTCTTTTTTAAAGCATGATTTTCCTTGTGATTTCCATGATGGTTTATTTGCTGAAATTAGGTATCTATTAATCATGCATTCACGTAGTCGTAATCATACCTTAGTAAATTGGGTTTTCCATGATCTAGCATTTTTTTAGGGGGGAAAGGCTAATATTTTATTGATCCATGTCATGCATTACAATATCAGCTAGAAAAGAAAAGATGGGAATTCCTCAACCCGTATACTATTTCGAACAGCGACCAAAGTGTCCTTACTCGCCTTTTTCTCGGCTAAAGCTAGCTCTGTGATCTGCTTTCTTTGTTCACAAGCTCTCCTCTCTCTGTTTAGGGTCAGCTCTCTTCTTTCAACATAACACCATAGTAAAAAAAGAGTGTTTGTTCTTGTATTTAAGGTCAATCCTTGGATACTAAGCGTGGTCTTATTTTTAGCTTGGTGCTAAAATAATTAGTAATCCTAAACTCCGGTTGTTCCCCCGGTTCGGATACCGTTATCTAAGACTATATAGACTTAGGAAGACCTATTCAATAAAGAAGATGAGTGTAGATTAAGCATGCCACGCCTTTCCAATCGGTTAAGGCCATCCATTGGTATTGCTTCAACCCATTTGGTGAAGTAGTCTGTAGCGGCGATAACAAAATGGTGACCATGACTAGAAGAAGAATTGGATGGTCGAAAGCGGGTGTGAAAGGAAGACGTTGAAGGGGCATGGATGAAATCCCCATGAGTCTGACACTCCTTACGCCTACGCACTCTATATGCTGTCCTTCTCCCCTTCTTCACATACAAGCTAGTGATCAAACTTCTACTGAGTCAACTAGAATCGGTACTCCGAAGTCTACTTCCTGCTCTAACCCTCCCCCGTGATATCTATAAAACTCCCAACATTTCCTCCTAACATTTAATAGAGCTGCTTAACTTCTAGCCGGCCTTAAGTCCTCTCTCCTCGAAAAAGTCAGATTTTTATTCCCAACGACAAAGGAACGAGCATTTTCGGGGGCCCTCGAGCAAGAGGGAAATTCTCCGTTACGAACGATTCAGAGAAGGGATTCCATCCAACTCCTAAGACTAAAGAAGAAGATCGGAATTAATTACGAATGGCGCGTACTATCCCCAGATAGGGAACGCTCTGCCGAGTTCCATTCGTTTCGATCTCATTCAAATATCAGGTAAGGGTATGTTCCCACAGAAGGAGCACCCTAGTAGGGTGGGTAAAGAGGAGTCCTCTAATTTCGTGGATACGAAAACTGATTCGATTGGGGTCATAGCCATCCAAGACTAAAGCTGCTTCGATATTCCTTTCTATCGGAACGAAAAAAGATCCATAACAAGGGGCCAAGCGTACCACCTCGTTCAGGAACAAGGGATATGGCAAAAGAAACTTACAACAAAAGAAGACTCAGCCACATTAGATAGAAAAAATGTTCCCTATCAATGCAGGTCCTCGATAAAGAGGAAAAAAATATAAAAAGAACTCATACCTTTTTGGTATCAAACGAGAAGAATTCCTTATCGCCAATGATGCTAAACATACCTTACTTGCCTTTGCTGAGTTAATGGTTCAATTAAATCATACCTGCCCATACATGTATCAAAAACCAATTACAATCACGCCACCGGATGACCTAAAGATTGTGTGGTTACGCCTTAGGAACCGGAAAGGCATATGAATCTCTTTCCTTTAGACAACTTCATGTATCATAATTCTTCTTTATAACCGAGAGATAGGATACCTATGAATGAATGCAATTCCGCCGGTCATCTGTCAAACCTCTCGCATTTAGGAAATGCTTTCAGGAAGGCTGCCCCAAGATCGCTGGAAAACCCCTTCCTACTTTCTTAGCGCTAGATCCGTCCTGAGCATGATTGGCATCGCCAACATTACCAATCAGAGTAACATTCCTTTACCAAAACGGGACGGCTGGAGAATTCTGTTGAGTTATAGTTCTATATCTTAAAGGGCTGGCTAGAGGACCCCTTTTAAACCGGGTTCTGTCACTCCTAAATAAGGTTTCAGAATCGTAGACTTGGGAGTGTAAGCTAGAGCAGAGCTACCTATCTTTGAAGAATTTGTCCAACCGGAGATCGTAGTCTCGTCTCAATCCTCTTTCTTATTCGAAGATGAACTTTTCCTTAATAGAAAAATAGCCTATGCCGCTATCGTCTTTAGTCTCTAAACCCTCGTAAGGCCTCAAATCTAAAGTCATCCTCTGTTTATTCTTTCATCCGAGTTTCCTTACAAGAAGAAATAGAAGCAAGACAATCAGTCTATCGACTTCCTTTAGAGGGGAGGCTTCATTCTTCTCCAGCATACACCTGGCCGATAAAGAAAGAAAAAATCAAACAACTCTTATCGGCCTAAAAAGGAAGTCTTTTAGTTTTGACTTTTAAAAGCCAATTGTTCTTGTCAATCTTGTCTGTGTTGATTGATTGGCCATTGTTGTAGATGCTAGTTTTAATGTTATTTAGCTGCAGGATCAGTAGACCTCATTCATCTTGTCCTGGCTATTTACCGGTGTGCCTTAACTTCTGGAGTGACTCACGGGCGATCCCATGAAGGAAACGAGCATAGAGGCGAGGGACCATACCCTGCCAGTTCTACTCGTGCGGTCAGCCTATGACACATACTTTAGGACGAATTCTTGGTCATTCCTACCATTTGTTCTCATCATGCCATTTTTACGACCTTTCGAGGAGAATCTGCTTTCTATAGATACAACAGAGAGGCGCTTGTTCAAGCTTCACAAATCATGCTTTCAAACTTGCCATCTTAAAATCCTCGAAAATAGTAGACCAATCTCTACAAAGCTTTTTTGACTTCTATGAAAAAGAAAAGTGATCCAACCAGTTGATGGGAACTTTCACCATCTTGCCCTAAGATCATATAAATAGGGGGCTTCCCCTCTCTTTTCATGATTATGATCCGGTCAAGTAATTTCATGATGTTAGGAAATGTGCTACTATGAATGCTATAAAAGCAAAGGCCATCTCTGCTTATTCGTATCCTTCGATACGTGCCTGGTCGAAATGTTTGCTTCCGGGTAAGAAAGCGAGCGTTTGATGATTGAGCCTAGGGGATGAGCTCGTCAGCAAAGAGGATCCATGAGGACGAATAGGCTGTCTGAGACTGATAAATAAGAGCAAGTCCTTTATTTCATCGATTGTTGAATAAAAGATAGAAAGTGTTTTAAGAAGGATAAAAAACCCTTGGAACAAAGCAGGCATTGGATCAGTTCAAAAAGGTGATCCCTAAAGTATATTCTTTTGATTGTGCAGCAGCAGGGTTGGTCCTTATGCAGAGAGGGAGGGGCAATGATTATGGTTTGAGAAGGCGAAACCTGGCGATGGAGATATGAATGCCAACCGCCTCCTTTTTTTTCCATCTTTTTTCTAAAGATGCTTTAGTAGAGCTGAAGGAACTAGAGATTGCTATTAGCTAACTGCCTCCTTACAAGTGTAAGCTTATACTAACTATTATGTTATAAGCCTAGCAAGTGACTTATCTTATAACTTAGATAAATCATCTGCTTTCCCTCTATCACCTCAAGCCTACTCACTCAACTGAGTGGGATCAATAGTTGGTCTATCCTCAGGAAGCCTATCGACCGCTCTTATTAAACCAAAAAACAATCACAGGTTGTCTAAAATAAGCACAACAATGGTGAAGCTAAATAAATGGGCTGGACAGGGCCTATCAGAATGGTATCCTCGAGTGCCTCTGAGGGGCTTCTATTTTATTCAATTTTACCCTTTTGTGGACACACGCTGTGGGTTAGAACCTCTTGCTTTTATGCTAAGGTAGAGGCTTTCTCAAGAAAAAGTAAATAACAACGAAGGAAAATATTAGATCTTCCATAGGCGCTTTTTCCGGACTACAAGCCAGTCTTTTTCACCATGTTCCGAAATGGGAAGTATTTTGGAATGATTTGATTGGGATGCTAGTGAGTTAATGAGTACTGTTTGCATGGTTCCATCAGCCCTTTGCTTGCGTGTTCTGAATCGACTTCCTCATCTATAAAGAAGAGATGCCCCATAAAAGACTCCAACCCGAATCTCGTAGTTCGAAAGGAGAATTAGGCTACCTGAGACCAACTGATTATCCAAAACATGAGACTGGTTTCTTAGAAAAGCTTTTCTAAGGCAGATGGTCTTCAACATGAGCTCTCTCGCTTGACTCTATCGGTAGAGCATTTCTTGCGAGATCGGATTGAGAGCGACTTCTTCCGCTGTCTATGTTTTCATCGGTGTCGACATTTTATTCATCTCAGACAATTCCGGCTTGCATCGCACGGGCTACATCTAGGCCTTTCATTTATATTCTTTTCAATTTCTTTTTGAAGCCCTTCCTTCACCTAAGACTGAGCTTACCTTGAATGTACTATCGATTTAAGTTCTATTTTATGTTTCGTGGCTGGATTAGAAGCTCGATTGAGCTATAGTCTCCGGACTAGTTGAGCACTGACTCCTATTTCACTACTCGAAAGTCCTTCTTCTTATCTTGAAGACACCCATATAATACCATTCTTATCTTGATCTAACCGCCTGGAAATCTGGACACAATTCAAGAAGATTGAAAAACCTCTTTTTCCATGGTTGGAGTGGAGGTTCTCTTTACCTGGTACAGATCTCTTTTCTTACAACTAGTAGGAGTGCCCTGGATTTAGTGAGTCTTTCCTAATTTCATTCTCAACAGGCTTCGTCCCTGCCCTTGAAAGCAAGCAGCCCACTTCGGACTCGCTCACAGGAGAAGCACGGACCATTATATCCTTCGAGAAGACTAAGCTAAGTAAGGGTGAGCTCTTACGTAGAGAGAGTTGGGTAGAGTCAATTGCTCTAAGATTACATCGGATTGGTCCTAACTGCTAGGCTAGATCTTTGTGATTCAAAGCAAAGTGCTTTCTCCTTCACTTCAACGGCTAAAGAAAGACCGGTTGACACCGCTTTTCAAAGATTGATTGTTAGCAGACTGAAAGTGCCTTGCCTTTCCCTTTGATTACAGTTGGTCTCTCAATTCTCACTGTAGGAGGCCTCGCTCCCTGCTAAATAAGTCAGTGAATCAATAGTGGATATAGAAGAGTTCGAGTAGTGGATCTCGAGGTGTTCAATCTGGTCGTGGTGTGTCTGATGGTTGAGCTCCGCCTTTGATCTGCGACTCCCTTGCCCCAAGCGCTGGGAGAAATGGCTCACCCGGGTACCACTATTCGTTTTTCTTTTTACTACGTGACAGCTGGATCGGTTCGTGCGGAGCAAAAACCTACTTTGGTTGGAGAGAGATCCAACAGTTGCGCTATTCTATTGGTGTCTGAATAGGAGGAACATTAAATAGCCTGCCCACCCCTATACTATGGTGTCTATTGCCAGATGAAAGAGTCCTGAGGGCATGACATCTGCTCATCAGTGGTCTTAATTTAGGAAGCGGTCTTCTTCCCGGTTGTAGCACTTTTTGGCGCAAAACAAGACAAAGAAGCTAAGCGCACACAGCTGAAGAGTCCGAACTTGTAGCACTTTTGGTGCGTAGGTCTTCTTTCTTTTTCAAATCCAGGAAAGGAGGGCTTTTGATCCTCGCACCGAACTCTAAGCGAGTGGCTTATCGTGAGACCTTAGCCCGATGCCTTTTAATCGAAGCGAAGTTAGTCAGAGGTCAACCCTTCAGAGTTCTTCTTACTCCCCGATTATGTACCCTTGGCTAACTTGTTTTCCTGCTTTGCACCCCTCTCATCTAAATCTAAACTATATTTCTCTCCTAACGTTGAGCGTGAAAGCGGCTCTGAACGGTCTTTTTTTGTGAGGATTGTGCTGGCTTCTTTCCTCATCCTAAAGGGTGGCAGCAATGTTATGTAGAATGGACAAGTTTGCTTTGACTTACTTTTCTTTTGCCTCTCAAGCAGATAAAGGTGCGCCAAGAGATTCTTCTTTTCTAAGAAGAATAAAGGGCACCGATTAACTGATTCGTTAAGTGACAGTCAAATAAAGGAGTTCAACCCCAGTGTCCCCCGTCTTTCCTCTGAGAGAGGCTTAATCAACTACTTCTAGCTACTCTGGGATTCCGGGAGAACTTTTTTACATTAATCCCATCCTTGGAACTCAATCTGAGTGGTTCCCCTCAATAAGGGCTAAAAGTAGCATCAACGGATGAAAGAATGGACGAGCTCCCTTTCAATTACATCGAACCTTGTTGGCCGATAACTCGATGGTATCCGCTCATGGATGGTAGTTGACTTATTTTTGTAAGTTTCAACCTTTCTAGTACTTGTGGAGAATCCACACCAATAAGAAATAGGTTGGAGTAGCCCACGGAGCGGTACATCGTTGATAGCCCTAAAAGGGGTATTCAATTCCGACAGCCCCAATAGTAGACGCTCCTTCAAGAACTCTGTAATCAACCCTTTCGCTTAGCAGTTGAATTAGCCACTGAGCTGCCGGCAGCAAGAATCTATTGAGTTCTAAGGAACCTTCGGAAGAGCAAATTCCTTAGGCAATTTAGGCTAAGGTGTGGATTACCTTAGAAGAGCTGCTAAGCGCTACTAAACCTCGGTCGGATTCGGGATGCCTTAGACTGACAACATAGGGGATCTCCTTCCTTATCCAACTTAGGCTGCGAAGCAGGCGCGACAAAAGAGTTGAGTTGCTCTAGAAAGAGTCGGAACCAGCCCACTTCCTTTCTTCGGAACTGCTCCCTTCTTTTTTTTGGAGGGGAACGGTGCCCCATTATCCTTTGAGGTAGCTTCGGGTCTATAGGGTCGTAGAGTAGCCGAGTTAGGTCTATAGAATGACGGTAGCTTAGAACTTCCGTTTCGGTCAGAAGTGAAAGGAAATGGGAAAAATGGAATGATTACTGACCTTCGCAGCAACAATTTGTTAGAGTAGGTGCACGTCGATCCAAGTGTTGGCCGAGTGTTCACAATGAAACTCTATGTATAAGCAATCTTTATTTTAATAATATTTGAAATTATTGTTTTGGCACATCTTTATCTATATACCCATGCTAGTTGCATAGATAAAGCCCTTGAATATACAAATAGTAGAAAGAATATGAGATGCTCATATGATGAGTATCATGAAACTCATATTTGGAATACTGTATATTCTAAACGGTTCCTAGTCGATTCAGCCGCCGCTAAGAAGGATATAGGCCGCTCGAGCTTGAGACTAGTATCTGCGATGTGAGTACCATGTTTCATTGGTAGGGGACATTGTGATGTCCGAGCATGCAGATAGGTGCTCCTGGTAGAGTGCACTGAACAACCCTCCATTAAAGGACTTTCCAAGTGGTTCTCACTTATCGAGTGGAAAAGTCCTAGTTTATGGTTGTACACCATTAGTCCTTATGACCCGGGACAACATTGAGACTCTATGTGCTAGAATTACACTTTGACTTGTTTACCGACTCTCATGGGGTCATCAGGTGGCAAGGTTGGGTGTTCTGTCGAAACATATAGGAGTCGATGCATTGTAGTCGGGGATTCACCGCTTACCTACGGGTATGGATATCCTATGTGTTTTTCATGTATATGTAGTTTGAAATCTCTGATCAGAGTATGGTGGTAATTATGAAAGGGGTTTCATAGATTACACCATCGATGCAACTACGACATGACACATAGTATCGATTCATTGACAACTCTCGATAAACCAATGGTTGTCGAATCGGTCGGGATATATGAGTTGAAGGGACCGTACTGTACGCTAACCATAATTGAATGGTTCTTGCAGGCACTATCATTTGATACCTAGGGAATCATGTAAGCGATGCTGCTAGGCGTTTAACATGATTGGTTGGGTACTATCAGACTTGAGTTCTGACGTTCTTATTATCAAGGAGTTGATAAGTAAGAATGGAGCAATTGGGGTATGCTCATATAAGGACATGTTTAGTCCGAATCACATGGAGATGTGAACCCACGGCTAGTTGTATCAATGAACCATTGAGGGCCACACAAGTACTAGCTTTCTAGATCCCGTTGAGAAGTAAAATAGTTCAATGTGTTGAACGGCTTATAAAGGAGTTTATAAGCGTAAGGAAAATTAGAAGTATGACTTCTATAAAGGAGAAAATAGTTCAATGTGTTGAACGGCTTATAAATGAGTTTATAGGCGTAAGGAAAAATAGAAGTATGACTTCTATGAGAGAAATGTAAATTTTAATTTATGGAAGTGTTCCTAAATTAAAATTTGGCCAAGTGAATAATGTATTTGAAAATTGTGATTTTCATAAACATTATTATGGACTAAATTAAATTAATTCAAGTGTTGAATTAATTAAACACTAGTGGACCTAGTAGAGTCCAAATAATTAAATTAATTCAAGTGTTGGATTAATTAAATCATATTGAGTCTTGTAGAGCTCAATTAAAATAATTATTTAACTAGTGGGACTTGGGTAAATTCAAGTAATGTTTAATTAGTCTCAAATATGTTTGAGATAATTAAATTTAGTCCATGGTTTTTAATTTGATTAAAAACCATATAATATACATGCATGGGAGGTGAAAGGTTTGGAGACTAGTTTTTGTGTTTTCAAGGCATGACATGCAACTTTTGCTTTCAACTTTTTGCATGTCCAAGACAAGTCTCCCTTCCCCCAATTCCATACCACCTTGGCCGAAAATTGCTCTTGTTTCTCATTTTTCTTCTTCAAGTGTTGAGGAAAGAAAATAATTCTCATTGAAAAATCCTCTTAGTTTTCTAGTGCAAATTAAGAGGGGATCTACCTAGTTGGTGGTGGGCTTAATAGTTGAGCAAGGAGTGCTCAAAGGAAGCTTGAAGATAGTTTCTACCATTGAAGAGCTAAGTTGTTTACACCTTAGTTGGTGCCATTCATCAACCTCAAGAGGTTGATAGGTATAATTTTTCTAAACACACTATGTATGAAATTTTGTGTTTATTGTATTTGCTACACAAGAATGTAGGTGGCCGAAAATTTTATGCTAAAATCAAAATTTTTGTGCTTCCGTTGCGTTTCCGGTCACCGTAACCGATCCCCTTTCACAATTGAGGGAACCTTCTAGCCTCATTCTATAGATTTTGGGATAGTAATGGTTTAGATGTTAGCCTATTCTTGCTTTTGCTAAGGTAGCCCAATCTAAGGTAAGGTTAGGTAGCGCAAATCCCTCTATAGACAGTTCATAGAAAGAAGAAGGTAGATCTTACAGTAGGTTCCATAAAGGGGATGTATGCCAGGCTCTCTTATAGTCTAATATAGCCATATAAAATACAGTTTATCTCCTCTATTTCAATGGATAAAAATATATAGTAGACCGAGCAAGCTTCAAAAGAAGGAGCTTTTAGCGAGCTAGCGCGCCCCTCTTTATTTTTTTAGTAAAGCTTTTATTTGAATGGTGAGCATAGAGAAGATCTCAGAACACTTTCCGAAAGCGTTCGCGAATGCATACCGGAAAATGCAATAGAACTAGGACATGATTTTCTTTCTCTATCTGGAATTCGAGGCTGAAGATGTATGAAACGAAAGTGCGCGCAGTGGCAGCCCGTCCTGAAGAACCGGCAGTTTTCACGGTTTAGCCAGCCAAGGCTAATGCTAATCTTTGCATGAAGTTTCTAAAAGGAGTCAGATTTACCTCTAAATACCCTACCCATGAATAAGGCTTAGAATGGGGTCACAATGAAATGGGGAAGGAGGAAGTAAATATATGCAGCCTGAGAAACTCTATGGCCAGTGCTTGGGATAAAAACCTTACAGTTATCCGTTTAGGGGCAAATCCCTTCAAGTTTTTCTTAAGCAGTGAAGATGAGGATGTCCGTAAGACAATCAAAAGAAGGATAAGGGTAACATTCTTATGGCTTTACTGCGATATAAACAATTGCCTAGTATATGCTAAAAATGTGGTAGTTTTGGCCAAACTGGGAGAATAAGTTGCCCACGTTAACAGTCTCCGTGAAGTGAATTCATTTGTCTCAGGCCAAAGAAGCGAGCACTCAAAACCAATGAACTTTGATTAGTTTTCCTGCGGACAACGCACGACACTATAATAGTAGTTCAGGCTTGTTCTTTCGTTCAGTGAGCCTCTATATTAAGGGAAGAAGTATACTACTTGTCCAATGTAGGTCCGTGAACCTGCAAAGATAGCTAGGTAAAGGTCAAAGATAATAAAGGAAAGGTTAAAGGGTTCTTTCTCGTAAAGCACTATTTCTATCATTCCTCGCCTTACAAACAAGCGTAGACCTTTAGAGCGAAAGTGGATAGGACTAAGGAATAGCAGCAAATCTCTCATCTGGAAACCTCTCACTGCCAGCTTGACGGCTTGACTGCATTACATTCGTCACCTTCCCTTTGTCCTTAACTGCTGACAGCAATTAACAAGTAATCCTGGGTTTGTCTCGGGCAAAACCTCATTTATGGATAGAAATAGGAATTAAGACATTTGCCGACAAGCTCTTACTGTTCAAAATACTCTCCTCAGGTCTTGTTTGGTCTAGAGTGCGGTTCAAAGACCAGGTGTGTTTCTGAGAAGACAAGCTACTGATGTGCGCTTGGACATCACAACCTTCCGCGGTGTAGTCTTTTAAGTTAAGTAATAAGTCTCAAATCGAACTCTCACTTCCACCTATGAGCTAGAGTCGGCTAGAACTAAAAGAAAGCTCCTACTGATATCTAGTTCCGTCAGGGGAGGATTCACGACAACAATTATCCAATTGAACCAAACTTCGATTGAGCAATTCAAGTGAGTAAGGGCGAGGGGGCCCAATCATTGCAGTTGAAAAAGAAGCGCTATAAAGCCTATAAGAGATGTAAACTCCTGATATAGCCACATACGTAGTAAAGAAGGGTGGAACCCCTTATTCATAGAACTACTAGCATAGCAGCAGGAGGGGATTGTTATGCCTCGGAAAGATACATTGCACAATTTCAAACTAAGAAATCGAGAGAGAGAGCCGTCGGTCACGGATTTCATCATGGCACCGTTGCTCTATGAGTCAGAAGGATTGATGGCTGGCTGAACATGGGGTCCACCCACCGTAGCCCGAGACGCATAAGCATCTCAAACCCACGAGAGACCTTTCAGCAAGCCTGCTGGAATAGGACTACAAAAGGAAAGGAAGGAAGGCACACCTTCAGGAAAGCCTTCTGACACCTTATTAGCGAGACATCTTACTAATATTCTCTGCTTTCCTCAGTAAGAGGAGGCCTGAACGTCCTTGTGAATGGGCAGAGCCAGGTGCTCTTCAATTTTGTATGGTTATTGGAGGGAGTACGAATGCCTTGGTGTAAGCCCTTTTGGTATCTCCGGCGGCATCACATGCTAGCTGGGATATCCCCAAGTCAGCAGGTCAAGCAAGGGCGTCCCCCCACTCCTCATAATACTGAAGTCAACGGAGTGTTGTATATGCATGCTTCTCTGCAAGAATCCATCAACCTCGTCGTCTAATGCTTGTCTTTGTCTCGCTCAATCAACTTTCTGGTCGAAGAATCAGTCCCTAGCGAGGAATCCAACCAAGCAAGGAATGATATCCATTTCATTCCTGTGCTCTTTCTTGCTACTTGCCTGTAGGGTTAGCACAAGCTAGGTTTTCCATCCTGTAGTAAGAAGAGGTTCTCCCTTAACTAACTGTGAGTGGAATAAGGCCAGTGAAAGCAGTCTGATAGGAAAGTTAGTTCCCCTTCTCTTTTAGATTCCCTTTAAATCCTCTCTTAAGCCTTTCAACGAGCCTTTCCAGAAGTTTAATGCCCTTAATCTAGTCTAGTTCCTCTTAGAACCGAATATCCGATGTGGCCTTTCCGCTGTCCGCTGTTAGGTTGAAAAGGATTCGAACTGCTCAATCTAACCGACCTATAAAATAGGACTTAGCGAGGGCAAAGGTGAGATTTAGATGCTAGACGGAAGACAACATTCTGTCACTACCATACCCTACATAGAGACCCACCCAGTAGACGGAAGCCCATAAGGCCCCATGTCCACGGTGCAACAATTGCCCATGTGCTCACGAATTGGATTTGAACCAATATCAAGCTACTTGCCCTCTAGTAGATCATGAGTGGGTCTGTCGTCCTCCTCATTATAGTCCTCCTAGAATCAATAGCATTTCGTCGGAATAAATCCTGTCTTTTCACCTTAGTAGTCCTATGCATAGTAAGTACTATAGCCCCAATCATGGCTACTAATAAAATAAGACTAGGAACCAAAAACCAGACGGAATAGTAGGTATAAAGTAAATTGCCCAATGTTTCCAAATTAGTCCAACTTCGTACCTTTTCGGCATAAACTGTATATCTCAGAGAGGTCGTATTTCTTTGGGTTGGTAGTAATGGAATGCTTTCATTATCTAAAATAAAGTACATTTCCCACCAAAAGATCAGTCCAATAATACCACTCACTGGTAAATAGCGCAATACTTCTTCGTGAATCTCCGCTATTTGAATATTGAACATCATAACAACGAATAGGAATGAAACGGCTATAGCTCCTATATGAACTACTGGGAAGATCATAGCGAAAAAGTCGAGACCTAAGAAAAGAAGTAAACCAGAAGTATTGCAAAAGACTGGGATGGGAAACAAAACGGAATGTATCGGATTTTTAGCACGTACAACCATCAAACCAGAGACCAAAGCAGGGCTCGACAAAACAGAAAGTTGTTAGAGTAGGTGCACGTCGAGCCAATTGTTGGCCGAGTGTTAACAATGAAACTCTATGTATAAACAGTCTTTATTTTAATAATATATGAAATTATTGTTTTGGCACTTTTTTATCTNTGATGTCCGAGCATGCAGATAGGTGCTCCTGGTAGAGTGCACTGAACAACCCTCCATTAAAGGACTTTCCAAGTGGTTCTCACTTATCGAGTGGAAAAGTCCTAGTTTATGGTTGTACACCATTAGTCCTTATGACCCGGGACAACATTGAGACTCTATGTGCTAGAATTACACTTTGACTTGTTTACCGACTCTCATGGGGTCATCAGGTGGCAAGGTTGGGTGTTCTGTCGAAACATATAGGAGTCGATGCATTGTAGTCGGGGATTCACCGCTTACCTTAGGGTATGGATATCCTATATGATCTCATGTGTATGTAGTTTGAAATCTCTGATCAGAGTATGGTGGTAATTATGAAAGGGGTTTTATAGATTACACCATCGATGCAACTACGACATGACACATAGTATCGATTCATTGACAACTCTCGATATACCAATGGTTGTCGAATCGGTCGGGATATATGAGATGAAGGGACCGTACTGTACGCTAACCATAATAGAATGGTTCTTGCAGGCACTATCATTTGATACCTAGGGAATCATGTAAGCGATGCTGCTAGGCGTTTAACATGATTGGTTGGGTACTATCAGACTTGAGTTCTGACGTTCTTATTATCAAGGAGTTGATAATTAACAATGGAGCAATTGTGGTATGCTCGTATAAGGACATATCTAGTCCGAATCACATGGAGATATGAACCCACGGCTAGTTGTATCAGTGAACCATTGAGGGCCACACAAGTACTAGCTTTCTAGATCCCGTTGAGAAGTAAAATAGTTTAATGTGTTGAAAGGCTTATAAAGGAGTTTATAAGCGTAAGGAAAAGTAGAAGTATGACTTCAATGAGAGAAATGTAATTTTTTAAATTATGAATGTGTTCCTAAATTAAAAGTTGGCCAAATAAATAATGTATTTTAAAATTGTGATTTTCATAAACATTATTATGGACTAAATTAAATTAATTCAGGTGTTGAATTAATTAAACACTAGTGGGCCTAGTAGAGTCCAAATAATTATATTAATTCAAGTGTTGAATTAATTAAATAACATTGGGCCTTGTAGAGCCCAATTAGAAATAATTATTTAACTAGTGGGCTTGAATAAATTCAAGTAAAGTTAAATTGGGCTCAAATTTGTTTGAGACATTTAAATTTAAGTCCATGGGCTTTGTAATTGTTACAAGCCCAAATAATTTGCATGCTTGGGAGGTGAAAGGTTGGAGGCAACTTTTTGAGTAAAAGGCATGCATGCCTTTGTAACTTTTAACTTCACTTTTTCTTCAACTAAGAAAATAATTTCCCTTCTCTCCTCCAAGCACTTGGCCGAAAATTCCATTGCCTTTCTCCTTCATCTTTTCTTCTTCAATTGTTGAGGAAATAAATAATTTCTCAAAGAAAAATCCTCCTATTTTTCTAGTGCAAAATAAGAGGGGATCTTCTTAGTTGGTGGTGGGCTTGATTTTTGAACAAGGAGTGTTCAAAGGGAGGCTTGTAGATTGTCATCCTTGAAGAGCCTAGTTGTTTACAACTTGGTTGGAGCCAAACATCAATCTCAAGAGATTGATAGGTAATTTCATAAACACACTATGAATGTCATATATTGTGTTTTTCGTATTTGCTACACATTATAGGTTTAGGGTGCTCGGTTTTCTTTTTCTTGTTGAAACAAAATTTTGAAACTTCTGTTGCGCAAGCGGGCACCTTAATCGATCCCCTTTCAAAAGTATCATAGTACGTCGTCCTTCCCTGAAATGGAACTTTCATGCTAGTTCTAGCTCCAGCATGAAAGTCGATCTATTACGACCAGCACGGTTGTTCGTATTTCATTTCCTTCTTCCAAGCCTTAGAAAGCACTCACTGAGTTACTTACGGAATCGCAAATATCTTTCCACTGTCCTAGCAAATTCCAAGAGTCCCTGGCGCCTGATCCGCCCCTGTTCATCCTTGGCGGCATCTCTAGCCTTCATAGCTTCGAAACTATCTTCTAGGCGCTGCAGTTCCTCCTTAGCCCTTTTTATGAGATCTTCGTTCTCACGAAGGCGGTGGAGGTGGTCTAAGCGTTCCCGTGCCTCCGCCAAGACATGAGCGTTTGGATCAGATGGACCGGTTTCGTGGGAACCAGAAGCAGCTAAAAGAATGGAATTGTCCCCCGCGGGCGGGGGTGTACTGGACCCCCCATACATTCCTACCGATGAAGAAGGGTAGAATTGCGCAACGGCTTGTAGAAGCTCATCCACGAACAGATAGCCTATATAAAATACTATCTTATAAATTACAAGTAAACTTCAAATTTCAAAAAATTTAAACAATATGACCTTCGTTGGAAATGAGATCCTTTTTACTAGTGAGATATTGTTCAAAATTGAAAATAAAGTTGTATAACCAGACAACATTAATAACATAAAGAAATTGATGTAGTACAATTTGAAAAAAGGCATTTGTTTATGTTGAATCCCTCTTTTTCACCACAAAGTGGTTTTGGCAGTCGAACCCAATTCAATTCTTCCGGGACCCCTCCACGAATAACGATAAAACTTTTTATCTTTTCTACTTGGCTGTACGACATGAGTTTTCAATATACCAAAGAAAGCCCCGCTGAAGCACTGGAAAAAATGTTGAATTCTAGCGCTTTTCAAAAACCATTTGCTTGCAACGCCTTGAGTGGACAGGTAAAACAAACAGTACGCCCACTAGATCCTTCATAATATTACTAAAGTACACTGAACACTCACCCAATCTTGAAAGTGGAGTGGAATCAATCAACTGGCATACCTTTCATCTTGCCTGAAATCCGCTACGCCCCTTCTCTTAAGATATTTCTAGTTAGAGAGAGAGATCACTCCTAAATGGAGCCGTAATCAACTATATGATACCCTCGCCATGGATGATACGATTCCAAGAGACAAAATCATATTCGGTTAGCTACTTAAGATGAACCACACGGAGGCGATCTCGAACATCAAAATAAAATATTTTCAAAAGAAAGAAGACCTTCCTAAGAGAGATGGAGAACTCACCCCCTCTTCTCTCCTATAAATATAGTTTGCACGAGCTGTAGTCAGCCTATCCTGGAAACAGCCTATTGGACAAGGCAAGAAGAAAGGAGATTCAAAATGATTTCATTTAAGAATAATCTGGAAGAGTAAGCCTCAATCTAGAACGGGCACAGGTCCTACCCATCCTCCGTTCCAATATGAAAATATCAATCCGATCATTGCGATAAGCATTCCGCTATACCGTAGCGGGAAAACTGAACGAGTCACTCCCTAGTCCATTAAAGAGTAGGCGTTGATATTCCACTCGGATGGGTACACCCCCCAAACATTATGAAGGTTCAAAAGCAAGCCCCTAAAGTTCTGCATAAACGAAAAAGCGCCTTTATGATCCTCCTTTCGATAACAGAGGGGCAGAAGAGTTGTTGGAAGATTCATCTATCTTACTATCATAAAAGACCCCTCTTAAAAGGTTCCTCCAACATAAAGTAAAACTCAACCAGGTTCGTAGACCTGCCATTTCTTAGGTTAGGCTGCTGTGTGATGCTTACTCCATCTCAACGGATAAGCTCAGCTGGCTTACTAAAGATGAACCCCTTGTGAGGCTATTATAGCACGCCACCCATGCATTAAGATGATTTCACGTGGTTGCGGCAAGACCATTCCCACCCTTTCTGCTGGAAGAACAGCAGGAAGAAGTGGGCTTTCCCCCTTTATCGTTCTCCGGGTGGGTTAAACTGACTATGAGTAAATAGGTAGGGGCTTAGCTGCTCCTAGTCAGATAAAAGTTCTATACTGGGCTCTCAGCAACCCTGAACTACTAAAAACAGGGCCCTTTGATGTGGTTGCCCTACCGATGAGAATGATGTTTCGGAACCCACCTTGCAATAACATAAAGTTGTTAAGTTAAGTAGTAACTAATATCTTTCTCCTTAATAGATCCCTTCCCTTTAGATTGAATTCCGTTCCGTCACCATCCATTCTTACAAAAGAAAGAGGAGAAGACCTATTGAAAGATCTTGATTTAAGCTTAAGAGCTTTCAATGGATGGGATAAGGTTTGGATGGAAAAAAGGGCTATTAACAACTGATATAGCGCTTTAGAAACTTTTTCATTCAAAATGAAACATCGATAAAGGACCAATAGCCTATTTTTACGGAAAGCCCAACCTTTATCTTTAATAACTTTTAATAAGCCCTTTCTATAGTTAATCCGTGCCTTCTATTTAGTATACTGCCGAAATCAGAATAAGAGGAAATACGAGTCAAACAAAGGTGTAAATGAAAGGATCGAACGTAAAGAAAGGACAATGGAAAGGGGAACGACATGTGAAAACTCGCTCTAAAAGGGGGTTTCCTATACCCGGAGTGGCCAAAGAAGACCTGAATAATCCTGATCTTTGCTCAAATTATCACGTGTTATTACGTTACGTATATAAGTAGGGGGAATAATGGAATACTGATTTTTTTAATTGGAGCCCTAATTGGAAAAGGAGTCTTGGTTATCCAAAGCATTTCAATCAGGTTTCCCCATGGAGAAGAATCTGCTTCTGTATCGAGCGCTTATACTAGCTCAAAGCATTGTATCCGGGGGTTTAGTAAGGCCCATTAAGATTCACCAAATACAAGGCACAAGGGCTTTTTTCTGGTTTACCACAGAAGGCAGGTTGTCTGCTAAGTCTATGGTCCGATTCCAACTAATTATATATAATAATCTTTGATCCTTGTCTACAGCCAACTTGATTGCATCGATCCTTCTCTATTCTAGGAGCACCCAATCCAGTCATTCTCTTGTAAAGTTGATGATTTCATCATAACAAAGAGAACCCAGTCGAAAAATAGAACCATTCGCTGAGCTCTGAGCTCCTATGGCAAATCATAATGTGCGCATACTGGGTACTTCGCTTTAGTAGTGCGTTAACTAGTAGTCCACTACTGATTAAGGATTTGATACTGACACCTGTCTTGTCTTATTAACTATAAGTCTTTGTAAAATGTAAAATAAATATATTGGATAGGGTATTCCTTAAGTTTAAAACTTTATCAAAGACTCCGTGATTTGGGAAATCCCGGGACAGGGATCAAGCTTACAACCTGTGGATTGTCAAAAAAATAAGTCGTTTTCCTGCTTGCAGAAAGCCCTTTTCGACAATCTGCTTCATGAATGCGAGAGATTCATCAAAACAACCTGATTTACTATATGTTTCAGCAGATCATAAGCGAGCCTGCTTGTTGCTAGCCTTGTAATCATTCATCAACTTCAAGGCGAGTTCGAAAGCTTGACAATTTACTTTGGAGAGCCTACACTTAGGTTCAAAAAGGTTTGTATTAGCATTAGCACTCGCTTAGGTGCTAAAGGTAGAAAGGTAGATATGTGTAAATCACTTAGTCTTTGAACTAGGGATAGGGCCTATTAATAAAATTCCAATATAGTAGCAGTACTATACTAGTGAAGGAGGAAATCGTAGTCCCACAGGATTCAACGAAGCTATGCCTTTTTCCTCTGCTCAATAGATCTTAGAGGACTGGGCACTGTGCAATCTATTAGTACAAGACTGGCTATTGAAGTCAGAGACTCTACTTATGCTTGCGGAGGGATGTAAGGACTACTTTTATGAATATTTCATTCTTTAGCTCCTTTCTTTATCCGATCCGACCCGAAAGGAAAAATAAAAAAATAAGTCATGAACCAAACCCCAGTTTTCAGGCTCTCATGAAGCCTTAGGGCGAAAGCAATTATTCCTCTCACATTGGGAACTTCGCTTACTTCCTAAAACACTGGAGGCTGAGGCGCATTCGCAAAAATACATCTATGACTAGAGAATTAGGTATATTAAGAATAGATCTAGCGATACAATCACCAAACTATTAACACTTCCAATACCCATACGATCAACTCAAAGGAAAACCTTTTTGTCACCACGGAGCATAACTGCAACTAAAACTATTACAAGAAAGACAACTATACTGGCACGCGTACACTTTCCAAAGCTAAAAGCACCTCCTACACTTGGCAACGCAGTAGACAGTTCCTTTAGTGCATTAGACCTGAAAAACTCGACCGGAGGTGCTTTCAGGAGTCTGAGTTCCAGGAATAATGAATAAAAGACAAGACTGCCGATTCTCCTTTAAGTAAGCCACTCTAGTTTCAGTTTTCACTTTAACAGTTTGTAGTTAACAAGGACGCCTTAAAAGAAAAAGACCACCCATCCTCCGATTCTACCGGTTTGCTGATCACATGCTGGTTATCAGAGTAGAAGCTGCATCACTAATCGTGGATGTTTGGACAACTTTAGGAGTGAAGTAACTGCCCACCATCTCTTTCTTCAATGAGCGAGGACTCAACCCCTGCAAGGTATGGCTTGTTACGGTACGGCTCGGTATAGCAAGGGAGGAAGTAGTTGATGTGATGATATCAAAGTTCTAGATTGGTAAAGTGCTCAGATTATGGATATGGAGGTACCCGCCCGAAGCTATAGGGCTAAGGCCTAAAAAGAAAACGATAAAAATATTCCCCCTTCAGGTGTGACTTAGCATTAGGAAGTTCTTATAGAATGCGCTGTGAGGGGAGGAATATCCTATCTAAGAAGCAGCTTCTTCTGTAAGAACAAAAAGAAAGGGCCGGCTATTCTTTTTGTTCAATGAAAAAGCATTCGTTCATAGTCACTAAGAGGAATCCGAGCTTATTCTTATTCAATGCTAGCTCTGACCTAGTGGGAATCTTAGATGTGAAAAAAGCCTCCTCCCCAAGAGTTCCGCTTCTTTCTTTCAATGTGAAACTGTTAAAGAAGCCTTTCCTTAGCACTCACTTCACACAAAGTAGATATCTAACTTTCTCCCGTCTTGTTTTCGAAGTCTTCAATTCCGGTCGGAGAAGTGTCATGTGCTTTTACTTGACTTGATCTTGATTGTACCTCTTTTGAGGCTCTTTAATCAGCTTGGAAGTCTCATTGCAGTCCGTAAAAGTGGAATCTTACGTATGCCCCATCAGCCTCAAATGGTTGCTCTTCCCTCGCTAGTCTCACTTATTCAATTAGCTTCTATCATTTAAAAGTTTCTTTCAAGGACATCATCAACTAAGCATCAGTTTGAGTTCGTCTACCTGTCTATGGTAGGGTAGTCAGTGACGCAGTCCAAAAAGCAATATATTATTCCGGGTCTAATCCTTCTAATCCTATCAGGTGCCGATCAAGCATTCAAATCCCAATGAGTCAATAGCAGCAGAGTCGTGAAAAGACATAAAAGCAACTATCTAAATTTCAAGCAGAAAAGTCGCCCTGGGTAAGAGGACACGTTAAGAGCTATTCAAAGTAGATAGAAAGTATAGGTTGGAAGTCCCGAAATTGATGAGTTCCGGGTCCGTAAGGTTCGTATCGTAGAGAGTTTCCTTGGTAGAGTGGAGAGGACCAAGGTAGATCGCCCTTTAGGTTCTAGTCGGAAAAGCGGTTTGAAGACCGGGACTAAGTATTTTTGTTCAGTAGCAGAAGTTGTTGATTCTGTTGACCAAGAGCTAGCCACTAAGAGAATCTCAGTCGAGTGAGGAATAGTCGAACCTTCACTGCCTTTCCTCAGCTCACTGAACTTGCTTGACAGGTTCGACTCCTGCTCGTGAGTAGGCCAACGTGCGATGCCAGCCAGGATGGCCAGCCCATAGAGTGTCATGGCACTCTGTTATGAGTTACCTTCTCAGCCCCATCAGTCTTCGGTACATACAATTCGGCTCCTTGTAACAAGAGTCCATCATCGAGCCAAAAGCGCAGTGTGTTCCCCTTCTTTACCAAATCGATCAAGGCTTGAGCTCTGCAAACCCTTCCGAATTCTTTGGTGCAAGGTGTTAGCTAGTTGAGAGACGCTTCGTTGCTTGTCGTCAGTAAGGGCTGCTAGCTTGGCCTTGCGGTTCAAGGCATCAACGACCTTGTTGGTTCTTCCAGGCTTGTATTCCAAGGCAAGGTCGAACTCAATTAGGAACTCTTGCCAACGAGCTAGCTGGGGGTAAACTTATTTTGGGTAAGAAAGTAGCTCACAGCCATGTTGTCTGTCTTCACTAGTAGTTTCGATCCCAAGAGATAGTGCCTCCATACTCATAGGAAATGCACAACCGCTAACAACTCCTTCTCCTGTGTTGTGTATCTCTTCTCAGCATCATTGAGTTTGCGACTCTCATAGGCAACTGGGAGCCCATCCGACAGCAACACTCCACCAATAGCGTAGTCGGATGCTAGGTATGTACTTCAAAGGGCTTGGTGTAGAAATTGTTAGAATTCTAAATAAATAGGAGTCAGAAAGGAGTGATCGAGGACAATTCATAACACAGAGAGAAAGCCTAACCCTTAAAGCGCTTCACCTTCCGTACATTCTGCTTAGTCTGCTCTAAAGAAAGTCAGTGACTTGAGGTCTTCTGGTATCTTGTGGGTTAATTTCTAATGGCTCTGATATGATAGTTGAATGAATTTCTCTGTAGAAGTTAAGAGGGTTTACTACTTCGAGAAGAGTCAAAGACCAACAAGGAAAGAAATTGGGGGCGCCCATTAGTCGGAAGAGTAAAACGAAGTTCTGTTAAACTAAAGTAACTCGACCAAAGAAGATTTCGGAAAGTGTAACGACAGTTGGAAGAAAGGGGAAAAATATACTCAAAGTAAAGGCCTTTTAAGTAGTGGGTTAGGCGCGCATCCCTTTCATCGGGTGTAAGCAGTTAAAGTAGTCCGCTAATCTCAAGGAAGCAAACCAGACTCCTTCTATCTATTCCTATTCTATGCCCACAATCAAAGCCTTTAGCCAGCCATAAAAGTCAAGCTATAATGAGAAGTGCTATTCCGGGGATTGACCCAGAAGTTGTAATATGTCTAAATAGTGTGATCATGTCTAGAAACAACAAATGCGAAAGAAGCCCCCATTCCCTCTCTTCTTTCCCTCCTTACGTTCCACGCAATTCTTTATATCATTGTGGAGAACTGGGAATAAGAAGCAAGGTGATAATACGGTAAGAATTAGTTCACTTTCCCCGCTCCAAACATACATATTTATTGATAAGGTGAGGACGGCTTCATTCAAGGAGCAAGATCGACAAGGCTTAAACCGTCCACCACATAGAGCTCGGTAGCTTCCTAACTAAGGAAGCTCCATATTCTATTTAAGATGGCAAGGCTTGAGTTTGACATTGGTTGCCTTCCTTCGTAAGGTAAGAACGAATAGACATTCTTGTCTTGGCCCAGGTTATGCACATGACCGAAAGTGATTCTTTTGTGATCTCGCTTGGAATATAACCCTCTACCATATAAAATAAAGCCCTTTAACTTAACCCTTGCTTGCTCTTTCCGCATTGGAGAACCGCTTGATTGAGGAGAATGCCATCACCTTACAACTAAGAGATGGGTAAAGCCACTTTGTGAAGAGAGAGGGAAACACTACCACGGAGTCTCTCGCCGCATTAGTAGCCCCATAGGTAAAGGAAGTTGCTGAAGTCCCTACAATAGTTCTTAGGGGACCCGATTACCTACTTCTGACGGCACTAAAGGGGAGAGAGTCCTTAGAGTAGTTCCAACGCCTGTGGGTTGGTTTGGCCTCTCCTCTGTCTGTAGAGTGACTTTTCTCAAGCCCGTAGCCTGCTCAATAGCCCTATAGAACACGAAAAAGTGTCAAAAGCCTCACGTCTCGCATTCGTTCGAATAGTTTCTTACCTATCCCGCCAGAACTCCAGCCATCTAGAAAGCGATAGGACTTTCAATCCCATCAAGTAAAGCACCCGGTTCGATAGTTCCCTATATTCTATATTTTATTTATTGAGTACCCTGCCTGTGCTATCAATAAAAAGGAAGGTACTTTATTTTTAGGAATAATGAAAGTGAAGGCGTTCAGCTACCATAGAATCGACAGACTCCTTGTAATGCCCGAGAGTTTAGTACTGTAATCAGACATTGATTAATTGACAGAATTGAGATTTCAGGAGCAAAAATAAGACGTGAAAGGAGAAGCCGGGAGTCGGTGTATTATAAGCCAAGATGTTGGACAGAACATCTGGCGCCCGAACGGTAGTTTTTGAACGCCCGAGCGCCGATGTTGAACAAGAGGAATACTTGGACAGAAGGTTCGGCGCCCGAGTGGTAGTTTGTGACCGCCCGAGCGCCAATGTTCAATAAGGATATGTCTCGAACAGAACATCCCGTGCCCGAGAGGTAGATTGCAACCGTCCGAGCGCCGACTGAAATGTGTGAAAATAAGCCACGTTTCTCTAGCATGCAACTTGTGATATAAGAATCAGAAAAGAAGAAATCGAGAAAGGAAGTGAGAAAAGTCCCTAGAAAATCCTTACGCCTTTTATCTTATATATTTGTGATTTGTGCAAGATCCGGCAGTCAAAATTTCAATCTGACTTCATTATCGTGTTTCTATCGACGAGAGCTTCAACTAGACGTCNATATTACAATATACCGAATTTCCGCGATAGGAATCGTTCCATTCCTAAGCAACATCGATATAAATCATTTATCCATTGTCTTGGCATATCCGCCATAGACTTGGCATATCCGCCAATGCCTACTCTGACAATGTGTAATGGGCCAATGATCACTCTATCATAATCTGGCACCTCTGTCAGCGACTCTCACTCAATAGCTATCTGTTATTCTCTGCTTTTCTATAAATCCATAGACTAAGCATATTCATTCAAACAATATAAAGGCNATCACATACTTGTATGTTATTGGTTTCATGCCTTTATATTGTTTGAATGAATATGCTTAGTCTATGGATTTATAGAAAAGCAGAGAATAACAGATAGCTATTGAGTGAGAGTCGCTGACAGAGGTGCCAGATTATGATAGAGTGATCATTGGCCCATTACACATTGTCAGAGTAGGCATTGGCGGATATGCCAAGTCTATGGCGGATATGCCAAGACAATGGATAAATGATTTATATCGATGTTGCTTAGGAATGGAACGATTCCTATCGCGGAAATTCGGTATATTGTAATATCCAGGAACCGGGATCCCTAGATTAGAAATGAGTCGAGTCTGAGATGACGAGTCAAAGAGTTTTATCTGTATTCACTAATGTGTCATAAATTATGATTTATGTTTTGTTATACATGGTTTATGCGTTTGTATATGATTTTATGCATTTCATGTATACATTGTTTATACTGGGATTTTATTCTCACCGGAGTTATCCGGCTGTTGTCGTGTTTGTATGTGTGCATGACAACATGTGGGATAGGATCAGGTTCAAGAAGAGGATGAGAGAAAGGACACGTTAGCGTGGTGATCCGGATCAGAAGTAGTTAGGTTTCAGCACTTGATATATAGTAGTTGAACCCTAGTGTCGTTTGTTGTATACTGTACAACACTTGTACTTTTATACTGAAGTTTATACTAGACTGATTCCATTACGTACCGAAATAAAAAAAAAAAAATTTAGACCCTGTTTATCTTAATTGATTGAATTATTCTTATAGAATGATTAAGAAATGAATTAACGTCCGGGTCCCCACAACAGGTGGTATCAGAGCAGTAGGTCTACAACTCACTACAAGAATTTCTGCATACAACAACACACATACGACAACGGTTTTATCGTATGCTTTTTATCCGTTGTCGTATGCTTTTTAACAACGTTTTTATCGAAAACCGTTGTCTTTTTGGGGTCAAAAACCGTTGTCTTTGGGGCCAAAGACAACTTTTTGGGGTCAAAGACAACGGTTTTTGTGATCTTTGAGCGTTTTTTTTGAGTCAACGACAACGGGACAACGGTTCTATGAACTGTTGTCGATTAGCGTGTCTTTTAAACCCGGTTCCTCACGCTGCCCATGAGTACGTCCAGCCTTTCCTTCGGAACCGAAAACCATTTCTATCAGCCGACCTAAGCACCCGAAAACCTTACCTGATTCAATGGTTCATGCCGCTAGCCGAGGAATAGGTTATAGCCCCAGATAGATATCCGGATAGCCATTGTGGCAAAGAGTTGGCAGCATGAATGGAATTGATCGAGGTCGATTTCTCTCTCCTCCGATTTATGCCAGCGAAGGTTCCAAAAAAAGGGAGAAGATTCTTAGAGCCGAGGGACCATGATCATAAAGTGAAAAGCACGTGGTAACCAAATCGAATCAAAAGTACAGCCTATCTCGATTAGCTGATCGAAAGCTAGCGCATCATGTTCTCGAGTCGCCAGGGGTTTATTCTCTGGGAAGCAAGCCAACTCTGCCCACCGAATTCTATCTATCTTTCTTGTTACTAGTTGGATCGGAGCCGACACTAAGGAATTGGTCGATGAAGCCAACAAAACAAGCAAGGGACTAAGCGCTAGTTGAGCTAGGAGTTTCCAGCGCTTATTCCTTTCCTTCGGGAAGTCATTCCAGGCAAGAAAGCCAATCAGGGAGGAAAGCAAGTCAGTCAATCCGGTGAATAGCTTTCAGTCTCTCTTTTGCTTGACTAGGAGCTCTCCTGATAGTTGCTCTTCTGCTTTTCTGGAATCTTTCTTCCGGAAACTCTCCCAGTCGCTAGTAGGGTCTGAGGTCGATAGGCATCACTTTCTCGATTTCAGTATTACGAATATCTTAAGCCCTTGTTGTCTTCTGATCTACGACCAGCCTCTACCCCACCTTGGACGCATCACTGCACCAGAAAGAAAGGTGCGGAAAAAACACACCAGCAAGTCAATTCCATTCCTTTTCTACTCCACCCCCACCGGACTACAGCCCTAGACCCTATACAGTAGCTCCGGCAAAAAATAATTCTTAAATTAACTTATACTACGCTTCCCGTCAATAGGGATTTTTTTTAGGTGTGTTTTAAAAACATCAAATGGCACTCGTTTTATATCTTTAAGCTCGAAAACTTCTTTTGATACTTTGTCTGTGGGCACTTGCTCAAAGATTCGTGTTAAGACCTCTTCTGGTTTCGACTCGATGAATCATTCTCTGATGAACCCTCTTGTTTAGGGCTTTGGGGAGACAATGTAGTGACATCTTCTTAATCTTCGGAGGAAGATTCCCCAAAAACGAGGTCTTTTCTGACAACATGGGTTCCCTGTTCCACTATCCTTACTCTCCAGAATAAGCCATAGCTGCATCTCCTTCGTCATCTGATGATTCCGAATCACTTCAAAGGGAGGGTTTGTTTGATGGGAAGCTGAGTCACTTCTATCTTCTTTGTTTTAGTAACCTTCTTCTTTCTAATCACCGCTACATTTCGGGGGCCAAGTGCTGGACATCTATGGCCTGGCTCCATAGTATCCTGAGCGTTATGAGGTTAACTGAAAACCCGGGGTCAATCAAGTTAGATACGACAAACTTTTGCACCATCACTTGTGCCTGTGACATACAGGAGCCTATTGTGCTCTGTAGTCCCCAGTATAAGATCTTTATCGATGAAAGTGATCGAAGTCGTGTGCAGAGCATAAAGCACCTCCTTCATGTTAATTTCCGCGAACATAGGCTTGCTTGTATAGATCAGGATGTTCCAAGGCATATATCAAAACGTCCATTAGCATTTTTTGACATGCATAGGACTAAAATATGCTTAGCAGGGCTGGAAGTTTCTTGAAATTTGAAAAGATATTATATATAATCCGGCATTGGAGGATTTTTCTTTTTCTGAGGGATGGCATCCTCTTCAATCTCAATCCGCTTTTCTTTTCCTTTGTCATTGACTACTGGGGGTTTACGCTTGGGTAGTGTCTTACTTTTTATGAGTTGCATCTAGTCTATCATCTTAGGCTCTTCTTATTCTTCTGGGAAGTTAAGCTCTTCATCTGAGTCGCTCCCGAAGCCAACCATGTTACAGGTGCTGGGTTCTGCGCGTAAAATATTTTTGTAGAAATTTTGAACAAGGACAATGTTCCCCTGATTGATTTGGTTCTGAATCCACAACTTCCAAGTATAGCACATCCCGAGAGTGTGACCCAGACGTCTGTGGTAAGGGCAGTAATTTAGATTGTCCGTCATGTCCGCCTGTTCAGGGACGGTGATTGGGGGAAGTTCTAGTCCAGCCCTTAAGGCAAGGGCAAAGATAATGCCAACCTTCTCCTTTTTTAAGACAAAGTCATCGTCAAGCTTTCTCGACTTAGGCTGAGATACAGTCAGCTTTATTTGGATTGGAGGTACAGAAAAGGCAAAGGACGATCTACGATAGCCGGTAAGCCCTTCTCCCTTTTACTGCTTTACTTTAGGCTTCGACTCTTTGCACTTGCCATCGCTACTATAGTAGGATCATCTGTCTTATCTGTCATTATCATACTAAGAGCACTAAACATGAAAATCTAGTGAAGATATGAAGTTTAGATAGATGCTATTGCTATTGAATTCGCTGCTATTGGACTTCTTTCAAGGGCTAGTAAGTCTCAGCCTTAGGGCAGTCACTTTTTGATTCCGGAAATAAACCGGCGTTAAACGCTTCTTGCTAACGTCCAACAAAGGAGAGAAGGAACCTGAAGGTATCAATCATATATAAATGATATGGCATAAGGAGGAGATGTAGTGATGAAGGTTGAACTTGGGCCTTGGCTTCGGTTCCATAGATGGGTTTTGTGGCGAACTCGAGTCAACAAGCTTTTAGCTTGGAAAAAGAATGGATAGGGTTGAATCAGCTACGATTGCTCTTGGCTTGGTCTTCAAGCTGATTAGGATGTTGATTCTGCTTTATGCTATTTCATGGAATCTTAGAGAGACTGGAGTAGTTAAGAAGGATAACCTTTTAAGGAGTCTTCTTAGCTTTAAAGAGGCCTTGAAGGAGTGAAAGACAGAAGAAATAGTAAGTAGAGATGGTACCACTACCACTAGGAGACAAGATCAAATAAAGTCACTTCACTCAAAGCTAGGTAAGCAATTGAAAGAAGTCTTAGTCGAGTCCGAAGCCAGGCGTAGAAGGAAATAAAGCTCATCATTTTCCTAAAGCAGTCTAACCCAGCAGTGTCTTCTCTTCCATCTGGCCTTTCCGAGGCGGTTGCACGAGCCAATGTTGTCAATAAGCTTCTTCATCGGTGACATATGTGGTCTTGGGTTCCCCTGGGCGAGTAGGCTAGTAACCTACTGCAGCGGATCTTTGCCAAAATGAAGAGGTCCGATGTCCAGAGGCGGAACATCGGTTATTATATTAGTATAGGACCGTCGTGGGACGGGATGCTAGGTTCTGTACTCTGATTTTATGTTTTAATCTCCCTCCACCTGATAAGGTTGGTGTGCCTTACTATATGGGGTCCTTGGTTAACTTCCAGAGTGTCTTCCTATGGTCCACCACAAGATGAATCATGTGGGCGAGTCCTAAGGGGTGTTCAACCTTCTGTAGGTCTGGGATGGGAGTGCGTAAGCACTAGTAGCACAGGGTGTCACGGAAGCCCTTGGGAGGACCTCGGGTCTAGTCCCTAAAGAGGAAGCTCGATTAATCATCGAACCATGCGTACGTTATTCTCATCCCTACTTAAGGTGTCCCCAATTAGGTGGCAGAGAATCATGGAAGACTCTCGGATAATGAGGTCATACTTGAATAAGGTTATCCTCATTATCACTGATGGACTAACTAAGGAACTCCGTATTGGAGCGTACTTGTTTTGCCGATCTAAAGTTAGGTAAGAAGTCTGGATGGTTGTTTACTGCGCTTTATTTAAAGCAGTGTGCATCATATTTACAGATTGCCTATGGGGGGGTTCCTCGGCCCCCCGACCTTCTACCAGTTCCGGTCTCTTTAACGCGGACAGGGTATCCTAGGATTATTCCGTCCTTTCATAGACGAATGATGTATAAAAGGGACGAAAATGCACTGGGGTTAAAATAGATCTTTCATTCTTTTCTTTGTCTAAATTAGCAAAGAGAGTTANCGGCTCAGCAAATTGTTTTTTTTCCACAAGGGCTCGTGATGTCTTTCTACGGGATCGCTGGTTTCTTTATTAGTTCCTATTTGTGGTGCACAATTTCCTGGAATGTAGCTAGTGGTTATGATCGATTCGATAAAAAGGAGGGAATAGTGTGTATTTTTCGTTGGGGATTTCCTGGAACAAATCGTCGCATATTCCTCCGATTCCGTGCAAAAGATATTCAGTCCATTAGAATAGAAGTTAAAGAGGATATTTATGCTCGTCGTATCCTTTATATGGACATCCGAGGCCGGGGGGATATTCCGTTGACCCGTACTGATGAAAATTTGACTTCACGAGAAATTGAACAAAAAGCCGCCCAATTGGCCTATTTTTTTTTTGTACCAATTGAAGTCTTTTGAGAAAAGGAAGGAAATGGGCTGAAGAATGAATGCTTTCTCAGCAAGAGGGAAAAAATTCCTGTTTTTTATATAACATAATTTTACTGAAGTTTCATCAAAACGTTCAGTCGAGCCAAAGCCGATAGATGCAGATAAATCTTATCGTGTAAATTATTTTTGTCAATCGACCCTTTAATTTATAATTTATCCTTTCTTTTGTGTTCCATTACTAACCAATAATGGGTTTTCTTAATAATGATAACTGGTCCATCTCTGTCTTGTTTTACCACTCATTTTTTTTATCATCACAATATCTTTCTCTCAATTATTCTATTCTTGGATATGGGTAATCGTTGGAATTTTTTCAAAATATTATATATTTTTATAGAAAAGCGTTTCAAAATATCAATAATATTCATTTCTTGATTCGAATTCGAAGCGGAGTCGTAGTCTATTTTTGTATTCGTTCTAGATTCACACAAAATCACAAATAAAATAGATTTATAGGTTTGATACCTTGTCTAGAACTCATGGGTAAAAGAAATATTCGATCACATAGAGTCTACGAATGAAGTGGGTTAATTAATAATTCACAGACGAAAAATGGCAAAAAAGAAAGCATTCATTCCTCTTTTGTATCTTGCATCTATAGTGTTTTTGTCATGTTGGATTTCTCTCTCATTATTTACTAAAAGTATGGAATCTTGGGTTACTAATTGGTCGAATACTGATCAATCCGAAATATTTTTGAATGATATTCAAGAAAAAAGTATTTTAGAAAAGTTCATAGAATTAGAGGAAATCCTCTTCTTGGACGAACTTATCAAGGAATACTCGAAAATACATCTACAAAAGATTCCTATAGGAATCCACAAAGAAACGATCCAATTAATCAAGATACACAATGAGGATCGTATCCATATGATTTTGCACTTCTCGACAAATATAATATGTTTTGCTATTCTAAGCGGTTATTCTATTTTAGGTAATGAAGAACTTGTTATTCTTAACTCTTGGGCTCAGGAATTCCTATATAACGTAAGTGATACAGTCAAAGCTTTTGCGATTCTTTTATTAACGGATTTATGTATCGGATTTCATTCACCCCACGGTTGGGAATTAATGATTGGTTCTGTATACAAGGATTTTGGATTTGTTCATAATGATCAAATCATATCTGGTTTTGTTTCCACTTTTCCAGTTGTTTTCGATACTATTTTTAAATATTGGATTTTCCGTTATTTAAATCGTGTATCTCCGTCACTTGTAGTTATTTATCATTCAGTGAATGATTAATAAATGATCCACCAATATGAATCTAATCAAATTAGAATGTTTCTTAATGTATAGTTCTACATAAGCATTAAAAACTTTATACCCGGGGGATTTTCATCCTATAGCATTCCAGTAAAATGATTCCAGTAAGCAGAATCGTGGATAGGGAACTATACGAGCGACCTACCCAATTTATTGTAGAAATTTTCGGATCAATGATTAGACCATGCAAACTAGAAATACTTTTTCTCGGATAAAGGAACAGATTACTCGATCTATTTTCGTACCGCTCATGATATATATCATGACTCGAACATCCATTTCAAGTGCATATCCCATTTTTGCGCAGCAGGGTTATGAAAATCCACGAGAAGCGACTGGGCGTATTGTATGCGCCAATTGCCATTTAGCTAATAAGCCCATGGATATTGAGGTTCCACAAGCGGTACTTCCTGATACTGTATTTGAAGCAGTTGTTCGAATTCCTTATGATAAGCAAGTGAAACAAGTTCTTGCTAATGGTAAGAAAGGGAGTTTGAATGTAGGGGCTGTTCTTATTTTACCGGAGGGGGTTGAATTAGCTCCTTCCGATCGTATTTCTCTCAAGATGAAAGAAAAGATAGACAATTTGTCTTTTCAANCTTAGGTGCTGAGTGGTGTCCTCCCTAATACATAATTCCGTCTATGGAGCCTAAAGCTTCAACCATGGCATGGCAGTAAGTTGGCCTAGTCTCTCGCCCAGCCGTCGCCTTCTTCAGTGGCCGAGTTGAAGCGTTCAACGGTTCTTCGCCACCTTTCTTTTGAAAGGTTGAGCTTGTTCAAGAGAAAGCGAGGACTTAGCTACCGGCCCAAACAAAAAAAAAGAGATTAGCCTCTTGATCGATCGATTGATTGAATCGAAGTACGAAGGGGTTGATTGAAGTGTGAGATCAGCCCAAGACTAAGGCCGAGAACTAGCTGCTGCAGGATTGGACGTCTATCTATCTCACCGCGCTCCCCTACTCCTAACAAGGCCGGCGGAAGGAATGCTCATCTTTCTTACGGCTCATTACCGCAGCGCTCAAAACCCCCTTCGGCTTCTTCCATTCAAAAAGGTAGTTTTTCCTATAAGGTAAATAACGTCTTGAAGTGAAGCGAAGGCATTATTGAAGGAAAGAGATGGCAGGTCGGTCAATTGCATTAGGTAGGAGAAGCAGGACCTGTCTTAACCGCAAGTGCATTCGATTCCATCCTCAATCCCACCAATTCAAAAGTTTCTATCTCTTCTTTACTTTTAACAAGGGTATACTTTCTTCTCTCTATGTCGCCGTCTCATCAATGAGCGTAGATTAATTAATAGATAGTAGATATCGCTTTTTTTGTGCTTGTCAATCTTCAGGTATCGTTTTCTTTGATCACAGATCGACAGGTTTCTCCCCCTTTCGTCATAAGGCGTGGTCTGACTCTGAGAAAAACCATTCCTGTGTTTAGGTCCCTACTAAGCAGAATTCGTAAACTATGCAAACAAAGGCTATTTTGAATACTTTTGAAAAAGTTTATAGCAATAAAAGAAAAATTCTCAACGCCCGCCCTTACGAGGTAGTGATGAGTTAAACTACTCGTGTTGGCATGGAAGTAAGCTCGGTAAACTGATTCCATTCTGCTACTAGGGTTCCAAACCTTCCCCTTAGCTCTATAAAGACCTTTTCAACTAAAAAAAAAGATGCTAAAGCTATTGATGTAGCCTCTTGTCGCTACCTACTAGAAAAATCCCTTCTATACTACTCAACAGAAGCAAAAATCCCATCAAGATAGATTGAATTGACGACCTATACTTAAACTAAAGGCACAAGGGAATCAAGAGTTCAAGAGCACAGAACAGAGGAAATGCACATGGGTCTCCTTGAAGAACGAAGTCTAAGATAAAGAAAGGCAGAGTGGGCGCACTTTTGCTCTGCTTGCTTCTACTTTTCATGTCAAGCGTACAAGTGTAGTTTAGTGGGATTGACTTCTAAAGACAGGAATCCTTTTGAATCTCCCCTGTATAAGTCGACGTCTTAACCTGACTTCCTGAGCTCAGTTGATTGTTGAAGCAGTAGCTCGGGATCGAGAGCTGGATGCTTACCTTATTATTATGAAAAGGAGAAGGGCTTTTTTTTATAGAGAGAGAGATGAGCCAGGGGGGTTTGCTGGCTAACTCGTGCAATCAACGACAAATTCCTTAGTAAGCTAGCTTTGTAAGCAAGCCCGGTTCTCCGGGCTTTCTCCCTTCTCGACCAGACGAAGGAGATATGAATTCCATTCAGGCGGGTAAGGGCTTGACCGTGTTTTTTCTCGGGTCGTAGGCGAAAACTGGAGAGTTCATCATTCAGTGGTGGGCTGTTCATAGAAAAGAAGGCGTCGCCCAACGAGTGGCAGATCTGGATAGAGTCTCGCTCATAGAAGAAGAGTACGCGCGCTACGGCTTAGGCAGTTGATCGGATCAGATAGCCCTTCGGGCAACCAACCAAACCCGGCACATCCAATCCCATTCCGATCAACAACTTGGAGGTATGGCTGAGTGGCTTAAGGCATTGGTTTGCTAAATCGACATACAAGAAGATTGTATCATGGGTTCGAATCCCATTGCCTCCGGCACGGAAATGAAAGGGGCGGGCGAAATTACGTGAGAGAAAGAACCTCTTGGTGGAGTCCAGTCCCCCGAATAGCACTCCTTAGTGACTAGGAGCAGAGAGCCCGTTGCGCCTTGTTTTTATTTAACCGGCCTATCTTCTTTCTAGTTGCAAGCTCCCTCCGGCCGTCCAGTCCCTGGACGTCTCTCGGTTCTTGAGCATGTTGGGGGATTAGGCGGCAGTTGAAAGAGCTGCTCGAAAGCTTGACGAACAAGCGAAAAAGCCTATATATTCTTATTAGTCAAGGGCTTTTCCCTTACTAGTAAAGTGGTAAGGTAGGGCGCTATTCGATGAAGAAAACATACTTTAGGAAAGTGGTTCAGGTAGCTCAGCTGGTTAGAGCAAAGGACTGAAAATCCTTGTGTCAGTGGTTCGAATCCACTTCTAAGCGGGCGAAGGGTCCAAAGGACACGTAGCCGGGAGCAAGCCGGATTTTTAAATTCAAGTGAAAGAGTCAAAAAAATGTGAGCGCTCCTCCACTATACGGCTTTTTGGCGTCCTTGTCTTGCTGGAGGCAGATTTTCTAAAAAAAGCGGTTGATTACTCGGATTGGTTCTCGCATCCCTGTGCCCAAAAGGATGGGCGAGTTCGGTTTGAGTCTTCATCGATCGGGTGGATCTATATGCTCCGGGGTGGTGAGACGAGGTGTAGCGCAGTCTGGTCAGCGCATCTGTTTTGGGTACAGAGGGCCATAGGTTCGAATCCTGTCACCTTGATGTGGGGCCGGAGTCAGCCTCAAACGTAAGTAACTTAGTGCAGTGCAACCTTTCTTGGAAATGAAAATGGAAAAATCGCGCTTACTTTACTATGTTATTCCGATCACACAAGCCCTTTTTGAAGATTTTCCGACGATGGTCTATTCCTTTCCTATTCCTAGCCACTATCGTTTTCTTTTTTCATCTTCTTTGTCTACAGGTTGGCCTTCTTTGATTGCCAAACAGTATGCAGGATCCTCTTTCACTTCGATCTCTATTGGCCGGATATTAATACCTTATACTAATCATGGAAGCTAGTGTGGCCAATGCGTTAGCATGATCTACGACCAGCCTTGCAATTCTGCATGTTGAACTTCTTCAGCAGATTATTGGCATATTTCTCTTGAGAGATGAAAATGCCAGAGGTAGCACTGCTACCATCCCTAGGAAGTAATTCATCAACCCAAAATCTGAAAGCTGCTCATCATATCTTTCAAGATGAAATAGAGGTTTTTATGCCTGTGACAATAAGATCATCCACATAGAGTTCGAGAATGAGAATCTCAGATGTGGATTGGCATTTCATATACAATGTTGGCTCACTGCAGCTCCGCCTGAAACCTTGACTTATAAAATAAGAATAAACCTTGCTGTACCAAGCTGTTGGAGCGGCCATAAAGAAAGAGCCTTTTTCAGCTTGAGGACTTTCTTTTCTTGTCTTTTCACAATGAATCCAGGGGGTTGCTTTATCTTCTTGAAGAGGACCATTGTTGAAGGCAGATTTGATTTGACATCAAGTTGATACACCTTCCATCCTTTTTGAGCAGCCAATGCTAAGATAGCTCTAACTCTTTCTTGTCTTGAAACTGGTGCAAAGGTCTCATTATCATCGACTCAATACTGCTGTGTGTACCCCTTCACCACCAATCTAGCTTTGTATTTTTGGATAGAACCATCAGGGTTTCATTTGATTTTGAAACCCATTTAACCCCAATGGCATCTTTGTGAGCAGGTTTTTCCACTAACTCTCATGTATTATTATTCTAAATCATTCTTCTTTCTTCCTGAATACCATTTTATCCACTCCTCTGAATTCCATCCACCTTCGCTCCCGTCTTTGTGTGTTTATTGGGGATGGGCCAAATTACAAAGGTTATCTCCTTGTCTTGATTTACAGTCGTGAACGGGTCTATACCAGTCGACATGTCATTTTTGAATGATGAGTCCTTACCTTATTCTAGTGTATTTTCTTTTACTTCCAATTCTTCCTCATCAAATGAGACAAAAATTTCACCCATAGTCCTGATGAATTCTCCTCCACAGTTCACGTCTCAAATTTCTTTTCCATACCGCACACCACCTACTTGTAGTGATCTTCCTCCTGCTTCTATTACATCTATAGCCACCACTTCTTCTTTGACTAATACAAGTGCACCACTTCACTCGTCCTTTTCCATGTCAGACTCCACTATTTCTTCTTCCCATGAGGTTTTTCACCCTAATGACTCTCCTGCCAGAAGGGGAGGGATAAGATTAAGAAAAGTCTGGTTGCTGCTCGAGTCGGGTACCGGGGCTTGACAATTTGAATAAAGGCAGATTGGTTGGAATACATGGAAAAAGTCTTTCATGGTATTGGCAACTCCACTTGGAGAGCTAGAAGGCAAGGCAGGAACTAGATCCCAAACGTGCTACTCTTTTCTTTCGCTTCTTTGCTTGCTGGCTTTCCAGTCCGTCCTGGAATGAATGGAATGACTTCCCGAAGCTGATTTATATAGGCAGGTGAAGCCCTTTCATTTCATGCTTAGAGGAATGGGTTATGTTATGTCAATGTTGTTGGCTTTCGTGAGTGAAGGTGAAGAGTGGCCAAGCGGTGTATTTAATAAAGACTAAGACGAGACCAAGTGCGGATACCGGGCAAATGCCCGATGAGGTTCTTTCTCTTTCTACTGGTGGCATCAGGAGGATATAGACATTATTTGATTTGAAATTGTTGTGCGTTTGAAGGCCTCTTTGTCGCTGTCTGTGGGGCCCCTCTACCAGAAGTTGATCAAGCGCTTTCTCTTTACAAAGATGCTCAACAAATCATTTTTCACTATTTCATTAAGCAGGTATGCTGACGAGCTTGAGGAATGGGAATAGTGTGGTTGTGCTTACGAGAATGTAAAGAAAGATACAGTCATCCGGAGACACTCAACGCTGGCTTAAGACCAGCGTGAGTTTTGCAATTGGAATACAGAGGGGCTTCAACAAATGAAAGGGTTTACTATCGTAATTGGTTGACTTGATCCAATGTGACCTCCTTTCAAGGCTAGATCAAGGACATCTCCATACTCTTCTTTGGCTCCAGAATCTGCGACTGGTTCCATGGATGCATTGGATTCAAGGGATCGCTATATCAATTTAGCAACTACTTTAATAGAGGCAGCCTCAAGTCCTTGAGAATTCTAGTTGGAAGATCCCTAGGATCCACCGATATTGAAAGATAGGGTTGGGAATAGGCCAAGGTAGTTCTATCTCTTCGATGGGGTTTCCTCTTCTCGTTGGGACTTGTGCCACGATTGGCTGATTCCATTAACTGCTTTTGTGGCTAGCATTCACTGAGATCAAGGTGAGATGCCCTCCTTCTTGGGGTTGTTGGTGGACCAGGTGCCTCTAACCCTTGGTTTGAACCCGCTTTTATGCTCCGGTTATACTTTAGTACAACGCCGGGTTGCCCTTTTTCCACTCTAAGCATACCAGGTCTTTTTTCAGATTAAGCATTACCTTACTTCTAGAACCCCTCTTATCTAATATTGGTTGATATTCGTAACGTTTTTCAACCGTTACTTGTACTAGCTTGGCTACGCGACCTATTAACTGAAGCATGGCATATTGATCTATTCTTTCTTTCTTAAGGAGGCTACTAGGCTTACACTACTATAACGTAGTTATTTTAGAAGCCACCTCTTTGATTTCAATTTCTTTTTCTGGATATTTTTTATCGTAAAATTCTTTTCTTGGTACTAATGGAACCGGGCGATTCGCCTTACTATATTGAATGAGATTTCTCTATTTCACCTTCCTTGCTCACAAAACCCAATCCACGAGAAAGTTCTCAAAGCAGCTGAGATCATCATGAGTAGCATCGCTCTCTCTCTCCTTCGTTCATGTCTTTTTTTTGATATGGCATGGCGAGAAGTTGCCAAAGAAGGTCTTAGCAAGACTAAGTTTTACAGAGCTCTTTTTCTTTCCGACGTAACTAGAACCTGCCAAGGTGCCCAGCTAAAGCCAAAGATCAATTCAATATCACCGGAGTCGTGAACAGAGAAAGCCTCGTCTACCGCTCCTGGGTCATACCCTAATCGAGAGCTAGCTAGAAAGAAAAGACATTATCGTTATCAACTCTCGCTCTTGACTCTATAACTAGCTAACTCGACTCAAATACACGCTTCCTCGACACGGAACGGAGAGGAAAGCAAGCAACTCTAAGACTAGAAATCTCATAAGAGAAGAAGAAATGATGGTTTACTGTCTTCATTCAAGTCAGATAGTTGATCGAGAAAGCACTTTCAAAGAAGCAAGGGACGAGAGGGTATCAAAGAGAAAACCACTGTTTAGAAAGATAGCAGCCAGTTCAACTAAAGAGCTCATTCTCTCTATCCCACTTCGAACTCCAAGTGTGTTGCGCAGTGGAATTTTCATTTCACCAGAAAGGGATTCGGATCAAGAGAGTAAAGTGACTTCGGTGCTTGGCTAGACTGCTTTCATTTCACAGGCTAAAAGGTAGAGGTGAACACCCGGAATCAAGTACGCGTTCCAGCCTGAGGAAAGCTATACGCCTTCTATTAATTAAACTCGGCCTTCTGGTTCATGAGCATAAAGCTGCTTTTCACATCTTCCAGCAGCTAACAGTCTCCTATGCCATTTCGTGAATTTTATCCATCCATACCAGAAATTCAAATAGTATTTTATTATATGGCCTAGAAAGGGGGTGAACCGACCTTTCTTTTTTNCGTCCTGGAATGAATGGAATGACTTCCCGAAGCTGATTTATATAGGTAGGTGAAGCCCTTTCATTTCATGCTTAGAGGAATGGGTTATGTTATGTCAATGTTGTTGGCTTTCGTGAGTGAAGGTGAAGAGTGGCCAAGCGGTGTATTTAATAAAGACTAAGACGAGACCAAGTGCGGATACCGGGCAAATGCCCGATGAGGTTCTTTCTCGTTCTACTGGTGGCATCAGGAGGATATAGACATTATTTGATTTGAAATTGTTGTGCGTTTGAAGGCCTCTTTGTCGCTCTCTGGGGGGCCCCTCTACCAGAAGTTGATCAAGCGCTTTCTCTTTACAAAGATGCTCAACAAATCATTTTTCACTATTTCATTAAGCAGGTATGCTGACGAGCTTGAGGAATGGGAATAGTGTGGTTGTGCTTACGAGAATGTAAAGAAAGATACAGTCATCCGGAGACACTCAATNAGATAGTTGATCGAGAAAGCACTTTCAAAGAAGCAAGGGACGAGAGGGTATCAAAGAGAAAACCACTGTTTAGAAAGATAGCAGCCAGTTCAACTAAAGAGCTCATTATCTCTATCCCACTTCGAACTCCAAGTGTGTTGCGCAGTGGAATTTTCATTTCACCAGAAAGGGATTCGGATCAAGAGAGTAAAGTGACTTCGGGGCTTGGCTAGACTGCTTTCATTTCACAGGCTAAAAGGTAGAGGTGAACACCCGGAATCAAGTACGCGTTCCAGCCTGAGGAAAGCTATACGCCTTCTATTAATTAAACTCGGCCTTCTGGTTCATGAGCATAAAGCTGCTTTTCACATCCTCCAGCAGCTAACAGTCTCCTATGCCATTTCGTGAATTTTATCAATCCATACAAGAAATTCAAATAGTATTTTATTATATGGCCTAGAAAGGGGGTGAACCGACCTTTCTTTTTGCTCGGCCAAAGACCCCCCTGGACTGTGCATTCGACTCAAGAGAAGAGAATCTTTCAAGTTTTTGCCTACATGGGCTTCTTCAACAATAGTTGATTCTATCCGTAAAAAAGGAAAGAAGCAGTTATGCCATTCGCCACCTTCGCCCTAGTACTGGGTTTTTAATGGGTATTTTAGCTGATCACTACGCCAAGTTATTATTCTTTACTCTATTGGCGGGCTCGCGGAACTACTTGAGCAGTGGAGCCACTCCATTTGATTACTAGTTATTTATGTTGCCCGTCTTTAATGCATACTGATTGAGTTTAGCCCCAGCGGGATTTCTCGACTCAAAAAAAAGAGCCATCACAGCTTATGAAAGAGCAGCTTGGAAAGAGACAGATGTAAAGTGTTTCAAACTCCCCTTCCCCATCCTTTGACCCTGCTTACTGGCTTGAATGCAGGGTAAGAAAAATTTCCTTTCAGCTTGAAAAAAAAGCTTTCATTCAATACTCCAGCTTTCGATACTTCTTATTCCTTCCCGCCCGCCCCTTGCCGAGGGGACGTACGTTCTACTACCTTCTGGGGCTCCGAGTGGTTAAGGGTGTTAACCGGCTTATCTCCTTTCAGTCGAGCCTCTCCTCGATTCATTTTAGTAAATAGCGGAACCAATGGAAACCACCTTGATGAGAGATTGCCCATCCAGTGTCTTTGCGTGTTCTGTAAACAGATAGGGTATTTCCGGACGTTTTCGAATATGAGGCGTTGTAAAGCCCTCTCCTTCGGCTTGCCTACTGAGGGAAAGGGACTTGCACTCGCTAATGGTGCCTTGAAGCTAAAGAGGGGCGGAGCGAATACAGAGTGAGCGGCCTAAAGAGAGGTTTCACTCTCAGTCCATCTTCCAGCTCCGAAAGAACCAAGGTTTCCTTTGCTTTGGTCGAGCTGAGCCGGCGGTAACTGTGGCCGATCTAGCAAGATTGACTCTATTACAAGGTGAATTAGTGGAGCTGGCTCTGCTTGTTGATCATTTGTCTCCGGCTAAGTAGGTGAGTGATCTGGCACGGAAGGCTTTCGGGGGACTTTAGATCTTGAGGCCACACCTCCGTAATAGTTCCTCGCGAGCATAAATGAAGATCAAGATCCCTTATTCGGAAATTGACTTCGCTTTGTATCACAAAGGCCATAATATCTTTATTTCTATACGACCAAAGCCAGCCTGGTAGACTACGAAATCCATGTACCATATTTTGTTAATCGTTCTGAAAAGTTTGTGTGAGCCGAGTAGCACATCACTACGGGAAAAGAAAGGGGCTCCATCGAGCTCTTTGGAGAGCGCCCCGGAATAACAACAACTCTATTATTGTACTGTACTGCAATTGATGCGCTTTGCCAGGGTGCGAAATCCCATTCCTTCTTTTAGCAGCAAAGATAGAAGCAGGAACTCCTTCTTTTATTCTCCCTGATGGAGCCCGGTCTATACTGATCCTATATAATAAGACACTTTTGCGATAGAATACAAAGAAAGTTTTCTTTTTCTTACTCTTCCTTTCCGGCTTCTCCCCTTACTGCTACCTCCTATCAGGGTTCATTCCTAACTCAGCACTATACTTTAACAGTAGAGCTTTACTAAAGCTATCTTCTTTTCTAGTAAAGCATAATCTGCTTACCTGCATGCAATCCACTTTGCTGACTCGCTGCTAACACTAGATGCTTAGCTATTAATACTCGCTTTCAATGAGCTTGCTATCAGCTAAGTAAGCTCCCCCTCTCACTACGTTCCTGTTCTAGGATTGCTAGATCTTCTCACCGTCTGATTCATACCTAAAGAAAGATCTCACTTCTGTTTACTCAGACTCCTCTTTCTTATCGAAGACTCTGGCAGCTGGAACTCATCGGCAGCGACTATTACCACTGCAACCTAGGCACTCAGGCCTTGGAGCTGATCTGTCAGTCCATCATTACCCCAAACCTCCACTTTGAAGTGAAGCGATTTCGTTCATTCCCGAGTCGATAATAGCCAGAGGATGAAACCATATCCCTGTAATGGCACATCAGCTTAGCGATTCCAACATAAGCATTCATTCAAGAGTAAGCCCCTTCTATCTCGCTGATGAAAAGAAAAGTGTCCATAACATGAACTCGCTGGGAAGACATTTCCCTTCGAAAAGAAAGAAGGCAGGGCTTAGGCTTTCACCGCGAAGGAAGGTATTTATTTAAGACCCTACTACTATTCAATAGAGCAGAATTTTTTCATCCCAAAGGAAAGATGAATGGGAAGAGGTCTGCAAAGAGGTTCCACTTCGCATCCTAAGAGAAGCCTTTCCTTATTTCGATGAAAGCAATAGATTCGCAGACGACGGAGACTCTCGCTTTTCCTAGTAAATAGGCCACGTAGCTGGCTGGATTCGAAGATAGAGCCCCCTGCCATGATCCGCTGAAAGTGAAGGTCTGTCCGGTTAAGAAAACCACCCAAAGGATCCCGTTGAAGCATCGTCTTCAGAGTCCCTATCATCCCTCTCTCTCGCTCTCTCTTCGGCAAAGCAGCTTCAGTCCGCTCTTCTCTCTAGCGAGAGGGCATCTCTCTCTGTCAGGTGATTTCCTCATGAAATAGCTGTAAGGGCGAATCCATATCTCCTGAGGCGTGGCTCTCTTTATCTTTAGTGACTCAAGCCGAAAGTTCTTCCAGTTTGAAGCTCGTCAAGTAACTCATGACGTACTTCTTTAAGAAGAAAAGGATCTTTCATTCAGAGGAATTTCATATGTTAGAAGCTAACAAATAAGATAGAGGACGAGAAGATAGACGAAGAATGTTGTCGCGCGAGTGGTTATATTCGCAGTTCAGAAGCATTTTTTGGTAAAAGAGATCCCTGGTCTATGATGAAATCTCATGTGAATTCCCTTTGGTTCTGTTGGCAGCTGATAATCTCAGGACAAAAAGAATATGATTCTTGGAAGACGAGCACTCTTTTGTCGAAAGAAGGGATTTCCCTAGCGGACCCACCTCTTATGAGCTAATTTCCATGTTGGTAGAGTCGTTAGAAGACTTCAAGTCAAGAATTGCAGATTGGCCTAATTCGCGCATAATATAGTAGTAAACATTGTATGATGCAGCAACAAAGGCCACTTGAGAGCTTGAATCGTAAGCGCCATGAAGGTGTTGAAGGCGCTGTTCTTGGTATAGCAGTTTAGCTCGAAGTTCATCAAAGGTTAACGACGAATTATTGTTGGTGACCGTCCTGATAAAGGATTCATATTCTTCAGGGAGTCCTGCCAGTGCATAGATCACCATGTCTTTAGAAGAAAGGGGAGAGTTTATGGCTTCTAGGGAATCCGCGATGGACCGAAGATACGTTGGGATCTCTTTTTCAAAGATTTCAATTTTAGTTTGAGATGTAACTCACGAGCAGTAGCCTGGTCTAAAAATCTTTTTTACAAGGCTAACCAAATATCACGACAGGTTGTCAGTTCATGAACCTCTTGAAGAATCTCTTTTGTAAGAGTTGCATTGATCCATGATAGGAGGCTTTGGTCTGTCCGAATCCAAGCCGAATATGCAGGGTTTTGTATGGCGTTGCCATTGGCATAACAAATAAACTGAGGAGGACTGGGAAACGTTCCGTCGACAAAGCCCAGAAAATCATTTCATATTATAATGTAGGAATTGGGATTTCCAAAGAAGATAATTGGTAGAGTCAAGTTTAAGGGAAACAAGATGGGTTATGTTTGGTGTAACTACCATAGGATTGGGGGTTTCTTCCTGTCCTGAAGAAGCAGCGATGATGGATTGATGAAGGAGAAGCCATAGTGTTGTCAAAGCAGCTTGGAATACTACAATCAGAGGCTCCATAGCTTTCCGTTTCTATCTATCATAAGCGGAAAGCGACCAAAAAATCCCTCAAAGTGTGGAACAAGGCTTACTTCGGTAAGAAGATGTTCGATGCAAGTGCTGTGGAATGGAGATAAAAGATAGGACAGAGAAGGGGAAAGAGTGAAGTTCTGGTCTTTCTACTAGGTCCTCCTTTCGAGCCTTCAGATCAACTCGTTGGGGAACGAATGTTCTGGTTCTATTCGAGTCCTCTACCGCTGGCTTTGCCTCGAAGCCGGTGGAAGGTTCAAAGCAAGAAACTCAGCCTTCAACACCTTCTCCATCTGCTGGTCTAAAGCACCCCGAGAGGCAGATACCTGTAATCAAGTCTTTCTGTTGCCACCAATCTATCTGTCTATTCCATTTAGCTAACCGGCTCATAAGCAGAAAACCTAAAAAAAGAAGAACCAATTCTTTCACATCCAAGCCAATAGCAGCTCGCCGGATCTCCCTCTCCTTCTTATGCTTCTTTCGTTTCGCTGCTACGCCCTCTAAATGAATTTCTTCTTTCTTTTGTTGGAGGAACTGCGACTCGAAAGAAAAAGGGTAGTACTCTTGATGCCAATGTGGAGCCCGAACCGGTGGCCCCATGCCAGGAAGACGGAATTTTACCTAGGTAGGCACTCAAGAAGGCATCTATCCTCCAATCATTCCTGCCGATATGAAAGGTTTTTCCAAGGCACTGGACCTCAAACGACTAGAATAGCATCACCTACGTAGAGGTACTTTAAAAGTCTAAGTGTATAGATGAACTAGAAGGGGAAGGCCAAGTCTTACCAAGTTCTAAATAGGCAGAAGGAGGCAGAGTCGTAGTACATGGGGAAATCGGTCCTAGAGAATTGAATTGTTTTCCATGATAGGTATAGAAGATGTAGTTCGACTAAAGTCAAAGATCACAGAGGTACGAAGCCTAATGACAGAACAACCAAGCGCCTAATGGCACAGTAGAATATTTTTTAAACAAAGAAGGTGGATAGGCTAGATTTGAAGAAGGAAAAGGTGTAGCATCCAAAGTGTGCGGGGAAAGAAAGAGCTTAGGTTGTATAGGAAAAGGTCCAATGGAAGAGTCCCAGAAGAAGGTTAATTAGACGGAGGATACGGGCCGCAATCGAGGCGGATCTATTTTCCCATATTCTAAAGCTGGAGGAACGGCTTATCGAGGGCGCGAACCCCGCATCGAAGAGGTGAGGTTGTGGCTTAGCCCGGAAGCAAGACGCAGAAGCGCTCCAGGAACGTAGGCCCGGGAGAATACTTCCTTTCTCCATAGGAATGGGTGCACTCTGAATTGGTAGGTGTCATTTTTAAATAATGGCTTTGTGATCCGCGAGTATAGGTTGAACTTATGTCAGGGATATTGGGACAAAAAGGGGCACTCAGAAAGTGTTAAACACTATATTTCATTTATTAACGATCACCTCTCGGGTGCGGTAGAGTGGACGATTAGCGAGGACTGGAAAAGAGCTAGAGTCGGCTAGCATTCTTTGAATTTCACTTTATATTAATAATAAGCACAAGCTTCCGTCTTGTTGGTTCGCATCGGGTAAATGGCTTACTGTTCGGTCAACATTTCATGATTCGTAACGTAACAGCCGGCCGGGACTGAACTAATTTACGAGAGAAGGTTCAATGGACCTAGGGTAGTGCTTCGTATGGTATGTATGAGATGGGGGATCTTCAACAAGGTATTCGCCCTATGACCTTTCTTTATTCTTTATTGCCCCCACCTGTTTCCTTGACTCGGTCCGGGTTATCTAGGATTATTCCCCGTTTTCATCGATTATGAATTATAAAACGCGATGATCGGGCTGATATCTTGGTGAAGTTGTATCTTAGCTTCTTTTCGATTTATACAATTATCGAAATAGGAAAGAGGTTAAGTAAGAACACATTCAAGACTATTCAAAGTCAAAGTCCTGTGGCTGACATATCCTCTATTCGTTTGTATGTGAGGTTAAGACCTCATTTCCTACCCAGAGGTATATCCCGGATATCCGCAACATTCCTCTTTCTCAAGGAATGAAGTGGATACCGTCCTGGAATACTCTGCCTACCTATTGGTGTGGTGCTTTACACAACAATGTTATGCTAGGCTCGATGATTCTATTAAGTGGAAGGCCATTAAGAGGAAATCCCCTTTTGTGGTCTTTCCTATGGAATTAGCGGGTTTTCGTGATTTAGTTGAATTTCTAAATAGCAGGGGTGAGCAGTGGTCACAGGGGATATTGTTTCCTGAAAGGACACGATACCCTTTATTACCGTAATAATAAAATCTTCTCAGGAATCAACCTAGACTTCTTTGAGTCTAGGATTGGTCCTTACCTTCCTCCATGGCATCCCGATTGGGGTATCATGATTACAGGTAAGTTAGGTCAGAAGATCGAGGGAGGAGGGAAGAGGAGGATCTTCGCTATAGGAAATTGGGTTAATCAGAGACTGCTTAGCCCGGTCCATGACTGGCTAGCGAATGTATTGAAGAAGATTCCCATGGATGGGACCTTTGATCAATTACGACCGTTTCTGAGGCTCAAGGGGAAGATCTGTTTGTTGCTATAGTTACGACTTAACTGCAGCCACAGATAGGTGGCCGCTGAGTTTTATGTTCGAACTATTCAACGCTCTATTCGACAGGTCGTTTGCTTCAGCAGTGGTTAATTCTGCATTAGCAACCAACCTATTCTTTATTCCCTTTTGATGGTTGAAAGGGAAGAACAGAGTAGTTAGGGCGCAAAATCGCTTAATTAGTTTTATTGCTGGGCAACCTCTCGGGTATCGCAGCTCCTGGCCTCTCTTTGCTCTCACTCATCACGCACTTGGTGGTGTGCGGAACAATGTTACCCAGGGAAATTGTTTACAGACTATGCCATTCTCGATGACAATATTGTCATTGCGGATGGTGCGGTAGCTGCGACCTATAAGGAGGCAGTGTCTAAGTTAGAAGTCGGAATTTCAATCCCGAAATCTTTAGTTTCTAACACGGGTGCTGCGGAGTTCGCAAAGAGGTTCTTTGTGAAAGGTCTTGAAAAGGACCTATCGCATGTGTTGGCAAAAGCTGTACTCAATGCTTATCATCCATGGGGACGATTTGCAATCGCACATAGGTATCGGATCACAAGATTCGCTACCTTCTGCCGTCTTGGTGGTGCTGGGTATAAGAACTTATCTGGAGACCCCCATAAGAATAGGAATCATGATTCTATCTTATGGCGTCATTTGGAAGCGCCTGATTATTATTTATTTTATGGTTAAGTTAAGGTCGTCCTCTTAACCCTTATTTATATGGGTGGATTGCTGATTACCTTCGTAGGAAGTTAGCAGTGAAAGACAACTCTTTCTCTTTTCCTCCTCCAATTAAGGACGTTCTTCCAGTCCCTGAAGAAGCCTTATTGGAGATAGGGGAAAGAACACTCATTAGAGATTGGGTTAAAGATTACCTCCGCTACCTTCATTGGTATTGGACTGTGGGTCAAGATCCATGGGCCTCTATTGAAGATCTTCTTGAAGCGCCGGTATATCATCGGAGATGGTTTGTTTCTCAAAAATCAAAAAAGAAAGGAGTCCTATATCTTATATACAGTACTGATTGCTCACTTCCTCGATATGGGATCGAAAATCTTAAGTACTAAGATTTATTAGAGAAGTAGCGGGCTAGCTGTACAAGCAATTCGATCTCTTAAAGGGGGATGGGGTTTCCATCTACTTCTATAGAGGTAGAGGGCTGCTCAAAAGCAAGATTCTAGGCAGGCTTAAGTAGGGGTCTTGGTCTAGCCATTAGAGATAGAGACTAAGTTGAGCCAAGAAAAGCTTTTCTAAGAAACCAGTCTCATGTTTTGGACAATCAGTTGGTCTCAGGTAGCCTAATTCTCCTTTCGAACTACGAGATTCGGGTTGGAGTCTTCTACGGGGCATCTCTTCTTTATAGATGAGGAAGTCGATTCAGAACACGCAAGCAAGGGCTGATGGAACCATGCAAACAGTGCTCATTAACTCACTAGCGTCCCAATCAAATCATTCCAAAATACTTCCCATTTCGGAACATGGTGAAAAAGACTGGCGTGTAGTCCAGAAAAAGCGCCTATGGAAGATCTAATATTTTCCTTCGTTGTTATTTACTTTTCTTGAGAAAGCCTCTACCTTAGCATAAAAGCAAGAGGTTCTAACCCATAGGGTGTGTCCACAAAAGGGTAAAATTGAATGAAATAGAAGCCCCTCAGAGGCACTCGAGGATACCATTCTGATAGGGCCTGTCCCGCCCATTTATTTAGCTTCACCATTGTTGCGCTTATTTTAGACAACCTGGGATTGTTTTTTGGTTTAATAAGAGCGGTCGATAGGCTTCCTGAGGATAGATCAACTGTTGATCCCACTCAGTTGAGTGAGTAGGCTTAAGGTGATAGAGGGAAAGCGGATGATTTATATCAGTTATAAGATAAGTCACTTGCTAGGCTTATAACATATTAGTTAGTATAAGCTTACACTTGTAAGGAGGCAGTTAGCTAATAGCAATCCTAGTTCCTTCAGCTCTACTAAAGAATCTTTAGAAAAAAAATGGAAAAAAAAGGAGGCGGTTGGCATTCATATCTCCATCGCCAGGTTTCGCCTTCTCAAACCATAATCATTGCCCCTCCCTCTCCGCATAAGGACCAACCCTGCTGCTGCGCAATCAAAAGAATATACTTTAGGGATCATTTTTTTGAACTGATCCAATGCCTGCTTTGTTCCCAGGGTTTTTTATCCTTCTTAAAACCCTTTCTATCGTTTATTCAATAATATAATCGATGAAATGAAGGACTTGCTCTTATTTATCAGTCTCAGACAGCCTATTCGTCCTCATGGATCTTCTTTGCTGACGAGCTCATCCCCTAGGCTCAATCATCAAACGCTCGCTTTCTTACCCGGAAGCAAACATTTCGACCAGGCACGTATCGAAGGATACGAATAAGCGGAGATGGCCTTTGCTTTTATAGCATTCATAGTAGCACATTTCCTAACATCATGAAATTACTTGACCGGATCATAATCATGAAAAGAGAGGGGAAGCCCCCTATTTATATGATCTTAGGGCAAGATGGGGAAAGTTCCCATCAACTGGTTGGATCACTTTTCTTTTTCATAGAAGTCAAAAAAGCTTTGTAGAGATTGGTCTACTATTATCGAGGATTTTAAGAAGGCAAGTTTGAAAGCATGATTTGTGAAGCTTGAACAAGCGCCTCTCTGGGGTATCTATAGAAAGCAGATTCTCCTCGCAAGGTGGTAAAAATGGCATGATGAGAACAAATGGTAGGAATGACCAGGAATTCGTCCTAAAGTATGTGTCATAGGCTGACCGCACGAGTAGATCTGGCAGGGTATGGTCCCTCGCCTCTATGCCCGTTTCCTTCATGGGATCGCCCGAGAGTCACTCCGGAAGTTAAGGCACACCGGTAAATAGCCAGGACAAGACGAATGAGGTCTACCGATCCTGCAGCTAAATAACATTAAAACTAGCATCTACAACAATGGCCAATCAATCAACACAGACAAGATTGACAAGAACAATTGGCTTTTAAAAGTCAAAACTAAAAGACTTCCTTTTTAGGCCGATAAGAGTTGTTTGATTTTTTCTTTCTTTATCGGACAGGTGTATGCTGGAGAAGAATGAAGCCTCCCCTCTAAAGGAAGTCGATAGACTGACTGTCTTGCTTTTATTTCTTCTTGTAAGGAAACTCGGATGAAAGAATAAACAGAGGATGACTTCAGATTTGAGGCCTTACGAGGGTTTAGAGACTAAAGACGATAGCGGCATAGGCTATTTTTCTATTAAGGAAAAGTTCCTCTTCGAATAAGAAAGAGGATTGAGACGAGACTACGATCTCCGGTTGGACAAATTCGCCAAAGATAGGTAGCTCTGCTCTAGCTTACACTCCCAAGTCTACGATTCTGAAACCTTATTTAGGAGTGACAGAACCCGGTTTAAAAGGGGTCCTCTAGCCAGCCCTTTAAGATATAGAACTATAACTCGACAGAATTCTTCAGCCGTCCCGTTTTGGTAAAGGAATGTGACTCTGATTGGTAATGTTGGCGATGCCAAGCATGCTCAGGACGGATCTAGCGCTAAGAAAGTAGGAAGGGGTTTTCCAGCGATCTTGGGGCAGCCTTCCTGAAAGCATTTCCTAAATGCGAGAGGTTTGACAGATGACCGACGGAATTGCATTCATTCATAGGTATCCTATCTCTCGGTTATAAAGAAGAATTATGATACATGAAGTTGTCTGAAGGAAAGAGATTCATATGCCTCTCCGGTTCCTAAGGCGTAACCACGCAATCTTTAGGTCATCCGGTGGTGTGATTGTAATTGGTTTTTGATACATGTCTGGGCAGGTATGATTTAATTGAACCATTAACTCAGCAAAGGCAAGTGAGGTATGGTTAGCATCATTGGCGATAAGGAATTCTTCTCGTTTGATAGCAAAAAGGTATGAGTACTTTTTATAGTTTTTTTGGAGCTTAGTCCAATAGAAAAGTGTGAGGACTCAACATATGATGTTCCGTATAAGTTCACATAACACCAATTTGAATAACCTAATGGCATACAAATTGCCTTGGCTGGCGAAGCCTGGCAGCTCTACAAGCAGGGGTTTATACCATCTATTTGTATTGAGAGGTTTTACATCTGTTTGTAATGGTATAAGCAACAAGCTTGTATGGATGGATACTTCCGGCTATAGGCCATTAACGAATAATTTCCGGTCCCGCATTATGCCAAGTTTATTCTTAATAACGGTTAGAAAGTCCCCCTCCCCTGGAAAAGAAACTCACGACCATTGATTGACCAGGGCCGTACCCTTATGATGATGAGCCATCTCGAGCTGATTAACAGTCAACTCTCCCTTGCTGAATGGCATGTTACCTTTCTTGAAAGTGGCAGGAGCGTCCTCCATCACTAACAATGATTCATCATTGCAAAGGGTAGTGAGACCAGAACTTTACAATGAAACAGTAAAGTAAATGTTATGCTCGGTCATAAAGAGAAAGGTGGTGAAACCCAATAACCGGAGCAAGGTACCAATTTAGATAAGAGGGTGAGATGGCAACATCAATCTCACTTACTAAATTAAAGTACTATTATGCATACACAAAGACGGCACGTGATATGACTTTACTGGAAAGGGACCGTATTAAGTCTATAAAATGAATGCCGCCCGTTGCTTAAATCAGCTTAGGTCCCCTCCTTTGTGTGTGGTCAAGCAGGATAAGAAACTCAATAAGACTCTGAATTTGAGCTGTCCTCGGATGTACACCTGCTTGTGGCACCTCGGAATTACAGACTTACTACGGTAAGAGACCTGGACCCGGCGTTCGTTGGAGTCGTGGAAGCCTCAGCTCGTCCTATTCTTAGTATTCTTAATCTTTAAATCCTTATACTATAAAGTAGCTCGATCCTCCTAAGCTAGGGGAGAGGGTCTTTAGATGAAATGGTCACCAAATGCGACTAACTAACTATTTCTTAATGCGGTTTGAAGCGTGCGACAGCCCCCTCGTTATCTTACTGTTACCGATTGCCTGATTTATGGACATGCGGATCTGTACCTAGACCTGGAAGGCAGAGAGAGAATTCATAAGACAAAGAGGATGTGGACTGAACTGAACGGACAGGCCGATTCTGATGCCGATCGTTAGAGGGATGGATGGAAGTGCTATGGACGGACCCGAAGTTGCTCACCATGGACCAAGATAGGGACCTTCGGTAAGCGGTATCAATTCTCTAATGCTGAAAAGCTCTGTCCCGAGTAGTGGAAAAGCCCAGATACGAATATGTTGAGTAGCAGGCGGCGAATTGTTGAGCCCTTATGCAGCGTCCCGAGAAAACTAGGTGGATCCAGGTTTAGATTGAATCACATATTATTTTTTCTTAGGGTAAGCCCCTTCTGGAGAAGTAGTTCGCCCACTTCCACCAGTTCTTACTTCCTACGGAAGTGTAGCCATACTTTATTTCTTGGAAAGAGACCCCGTTGTCAGCCACGGTTTGTTTGAGATCCGTTACTGGGCATGTGAACTTCTACTTCTTAGTAAAAGGGCTTACTCCTAGGATTGACTGGGTGAGGTTCCCCCACCGTAGCAGCTCTTCCGCCGTTTAACAAGCTAAATAGGGATTCCCCGAGTATTCCAGTATCTCGCTCCCTATTCGTGTTGTTCCAATGCTAACGAGGTACTCGCTTTTCTACAGCTACAGAATTCGTACATTCAAAAGTACAAGACAAGTTGTATCTTCAACTACATAAGAAGATAAAGCCCAAGGTGAAAGGCGAAACCGAAAACCTCCTCAATTGTTGAAGTCTCAATACGCGCTTAAAGCATTTCCAACTATAATCACGTAAGAAAGGAATTCATTGACTTCGAACAACAAAAAGCCTGTCTCCTATCCTCCGAACTCTTTTTTTTTCCCGGTTAACTACGGGCACTTTTCTTTAGAGAAGATAGACCTTAGAAGCGTAACACTCCAGGATTGTACGTGATGGAGGATGGGAGTAACTCCGGTCTCTCCTGGCAATAGTTTTCTTTCTGGTGGCCGTGACAAGTGGGCTTCGGTGAGCGGTTGCCCTTTATAAATAGGCTTAATCGGTTCGAATCCGAATAAGGGCTTTTTCCTCTTTCTTTTTCGGTATGCCGCTCCGCGAGCAGAGCGAATGAACAACAAAAAATCCAACCTAAGATGAATATCCTTCGACCGTTATCTCCTCATCT
>NC_133314.1:11322498-11324518 GCF_012295235.1 Primulina huaijiensis | reverse complement strand
CACTCGGCCAACACTTGGCTCGACGTGCACCTACTCTAACAGTTGAGGGCCTGTACTATTGATTTTCCAGGCAGCTGGGACAGTAAACTACCGTTGGCTGAATTTACCTACAACAATAGCTATCAGTCAAGCATTGGAATGGCACTATATACTGCATTATATTGTAGAAAATGTCGATCTCCAGTACATTGGGAGGAAGTAGGAGAAAGAAAGTTATTAGGCCCTGAATTGGTACAACAGACAACCGAATTGGTGACCAAGATCAGAGAAAGAATGCACACTGCCCAGAGTCGACAGAAAAGCTATGCTGATGTGCGACGTCGTCGATTGGAATTTCAGGTTGGTGACCATGTATTTGTAAAAATATCACCACTGAAGGGCATTTTACGTTTTGGTAAGAAACGAAAATTGAGTCCAAGATATATCGGTCCATTTGAAATCTTGGAAAGAATAGGAGACAGAGCCTATCGAGTTGCTTTACCACCGAACTTATCAAACGTTCATAATGTTTTTCACGTTTCCTTGCTACGAAAGTATTTGACCAATCCTTCTCACGTTCTTCATTATGAACCATTGGAGCTTGCATCAAATCTCTCGTATGAAGAACGACCGGTACAAATCCTCGATCGGAAATCAAAAGTGTTACGAGGCAAGGAAATACCCTTGGTAAAACTATTATGGCGTAATCATACAATTGAAGAAGCAACTTGGGATCGAGAAGACGAGATCCAACAGAGATATCCTGAACTATATGGTATGTCAAATTTCGAGGACGAAATTCTTTGAAGGAGGGGAGAATTGTAATGCCCGGTTACTCGTACAAATGATTAGTAATACGTTTATGTCATTATAGATAGTTATTTAGCTCATTATGTTTTACATGTTGATTGAGTTATCAATATCGAGATTGAACATGACTTTTTTATTGTCCATGGTGTATTAAGAATGAATATGTGTTAAAATAGTGATACTAAGAGGTGGAGGTAGAAGTAGTGTAATGAAGTTAGTAGGAAATGAAAGGAAAATATTGTAGTTCTTACGAGTTTTAGCATAATGATTTGAATATTGATCCAAATTGTGTGAGGCCATAACCATTAGAAAGCTAAGATATAATGCTAAAACTTTCATGTTTTGGGTTTTGTCCAAATCATTGTGGAAGACCAGCCAAAAGCGCCCCGAAGTGTGTCGTGTGTATCGTCATTCCTACAATGACACATTTTGGTAGATTTAGCATAAATTTTTACTCAGACCTCCAAATAACCTGAAACTAATTGGAGATTCAAGCCAAGACATAGGGCTACAACTTTCATGTTTACCACGTTTTCAGATTATGAACGGAAGAGACGTTTCTGGAGCGATCTTTGATGAAGCAGTGCGCAGAGGCAGAACTTGTGGCGCTCGAGCGGTAGAAAATGACCGCCCGAGCGCCGGTTCACTTCAAGCCTAGCAATTTTACAGAACATTCCGCGCCCAAGCGGTAGAAAATGACCGCCCGAGCGCCGCCTTGCATATAAGATGCTAAGTTTCGACTTTCTAAGCCCTGGTATCAGCTCTCCACTTCTATACCAGCAACAAACTCGAGAGAAATCTATAGAAATCTTCCTCCAAAGCTTTCTTCTTCATTCCTTTCAAAGTTTTGGAGTTAGAACTTTGTTCCCCATCACAAGAACTTCATAAGGGTGTAAGTTTTCTTATCTTTTAGTTATTGTACATGTAGAGGACAATAAAGGAATGATTTTTATCTAGTATATACAATAGTGACTGAATTACAGGTATATTTGACAGTATAGGAGCGAGAAACATCGTCTCAAACCAGTGTTACTAAGCTTGGACTGTAAGTTGGCATGTTCTTGGAGTAATACATGAGTAATATTATGATTTCAAATACTTCCCATTGATTATTTCTATATGTACATTGTTAGTATCTTATTGAGGAAAACATAGCACCATATTCCATTGTTATGTATTAAATATGTAAGAAACTCATGAATATTGATGATGGGTGCTATGTTATGAACAT
>NC_133314.1:11267495-11322491 GCF_012295235.1 Primulina huaijiensis | reverse complement strand
TCCTTCGACGCATATTGTTACGTACAAGTGCCAACTTATTGAGTTTTATAAACTCACGTAGCTCATGTATTACAGGATCAGGTAGTGAAGATGCATAGGATGCCGGTTCGCCAATGGATGCTTGTGAATTGCCTCACCTCGACAAGAACCGGGACTTATTATTGTATAGCTTCCGCATATGTAGTATAATGAGTGTAATGTTAAGGTTTATGCAAGTTCCATATTATGTTTATGATGATACAAAGTATGCATGTATATGAGAATATGTATTTGTATAACAATATGGTGCATGGTTGTGTATGAAAATATAGTTGATGTTGTTGTATATATGGTATTGCTTGAGTTTTGGTTTAAACAAAATATAGGGACATCATGCTAAAATTTTTATAAACCGTCAAAGTGATGCCCCTTGTTTGATTTGCTTCATACAACAGTTATATCAGTCAAACCTTATTTTGATTATGGTAATTATGCTAAGTATAGAGTAAGGGTGTGACACACAGGGTTCCTCAAGATTCTTAGTAAAACCAAACTCTTTGATTGTACTATCGAATCTGAGGTTCCAACTCCTAGATGCCTGCTTTAGACCATAAATTGATCTCTGAAGTTTGCATACCATATGCTTACTTCCGATAGATGTAAACCCTTCAGGTTGAGAGATGTAAATCTCTTCCTTGATATCCCCATTAAGAAAGGCTGTCTTGACATCCATCTGCCATATTTCATAGTCATACCATGCAGCTATGGCTAGTAATATCCGTATCGACTTGAACATTGCAACTAGAGAAAAGGTTTCCTCAAAGTCAACTCCTTGTCTTTGAGTATATCTTTTTGCCACCAATCGCCTCTTGAAGGTCAATACCTTTCCATCCGCCCCAAGTTTCTTCTTGTAAATCCATTTATACCATATGGGAACAGTTCCCTCAGGTGTATCCACAAGGTTCCACACTTGGTTCGAATGCATGGAATTCATCTCAGATTCCAATGCTTCAAGCCACCGGCATCAGATAACGCTTCCTTGAAGGTCCTTGGATCACATCCATGGATAGACTCTTCATGGCCCTCTTCAAGAAGTAGACCATACCTCATAGGTGGTCTCGAGACTCTCTCGGATCTTCTAGGAGCTTGTATCTCCTCTCTTGGCTCTTCGGGTGTGGGTTCTACAATTGTGGGTGTCTCTCGAACCTCTTCGAGGTCTATCATCTCCCCTTTTCTATCCAATAGAAATTCCTTTTCTAAAAAGGTTGCATTCCTAGAAACAAACACCTTTGTTTCTTGGGGATGATAGAAATAATATTCCTTGGATATCCCACAAAGTTACATAAAATGGATCAACAATCCAATTTTATCTCCCACTACCTGCTTCACATAAGCAGGGCCACCATATTCTACAACAAGAATATTTTGGAGACTTACCCATCCATATCTCATATGGTGTCTGCCTTTAAATGGACATTTAGTGGAATATCTTTCAATTTTAAGTTACAGAGTTCGTTTTCAAGTTCACCAGTACCAATCAAACATTCATTCTTGTAAATATTGCAAACACCTTTGCCAAATAAACAAGAATATCTATCTTTATCTGCATAGAAATGGAAACAATGTTTTCTTACCAAATCAGGTACAAACAAAACATCTCTTAAAAATTAACTTAAAATTATCGTTCAACAATAAGTAAACATCTTCCAAGCCTTGGCAGCAACTCTTGCCCCATTGCCCATCCTCAAGAAGGTCTCACCTTCCCTAAGCCTCCTACTTCTTCCCATCACCTGCAACTCATTACAGAGATGTGAGCCACAGCCGGTATCTAATACCTAAGAAGTAGAGTTAATTGAAATGTTTACTTCAATAAAGAACATACCATTTCCAGAACTCTTCTGGGCAAGATATTCCTGGCAGTTACGCCTCCAATGTCCAGGCTTCTTGCAGTGATGACATTCATCAGCAGTCTTGTCAGCCTTAACTGGTATGGCTGCCACAACGGGATTCGGAGATTGCCTCATCAAGGGCACGTTCTGATGCGAACACGGGTGTGCATGTCCCAAGGAAAGCATGGGATCCCTTAGAGTTACCAGCGAGACCAATCACGAGGGGACGACTGAAGAAGTTTAAAGAGGCGTTGCAGGGGCTTATGAGCAAGGAAGAAGGACTTACAAGCAAGGTGCAAAGTGCTGAAGGGTTCGAGATTCATGGAAATAAGTTTGGGAGCCGAAGGAACGTTATTCAAGTGCTAAATCAAGAGGAGTCCAGATACAACGGCGCCCGAGCGGCCAAATCTTACCGCCCGAGCGCAAAACATACTGTCCAGGACGTGAACTCCAGAAGCAGCGGCGCCCGAGCGCGACCTGTCCAGAAGACTCCGCGCCCGAGCGGTTGAATCTCGCGCTCGAGCGCGCCTTGTTCCGAGAAACATTATCTTTTCCTATTTTAGAGTTTTAATTAGTTAGGTAACTAGATTTATCATATCTTTTGATTTGTAGTCAATACATGGACGAAAAATAAAACACTTTTCAGATTATCATTGATATTTTATAAAAGTTTTTGAGTTTTCTCTCAACTTTTTCAAAGCTTTAACTTTGTAAACAAAAAATCAAATTTATCAAAGTTTTTAACTTTGTGGCGTTTGTCGATCGTGCTTGTGCGGATTGTCTTAGACTTGTTCTTTGAAGGTTCGTCATAATTTTCGATTGTTTATCTCATGATTATTTGTTGCTAAACTTCTCATAGTTTAGAGGTGAAAATCACAACACACACACTTGATTCAAAAGATCGGGACAACACGAATTCCTTGTTCGATATTAAATTGAGGGCGCGATTCATATTTAATCGTGTTTGCTTTTATTCGTACGTGGATTCACATCATTTGGTATCAGAGCTTAGGCTCATTGAATTCAAGTAAGTTTATCCTTCAGATCTAATTATTCTTTAGTTCCGCTTTCAGATCTGATTTGTTCTATTATTCTTTGTCGTTCGTGAATCTGTGATACACGAAACTTCGTGTCTTATTTTCTCTGAATTTTGGGAATTTTCAGAGCAGAAAAAAATAAAATAAAAAAGAAAAAGAAAAGAGATTACCAAAAATCCGAAAATTTGCCAACATTTCTTTTTGATATTTTGTTCTATTCCTTTTTGTGAGACATATAGAAGTGTCTCACACAGTAAAAAAAATATATATATATCTATCTTCAACTTGCTTGTCTACGCAGCCCACGTGAGTCGATCGCATTTGTTCACGAGTTTGAACTTGATTGTTTGATAGACGAATACAAAGCTTGAGCACCCTTTAGAGAGAGACATCAAATTCGAGTGGAAACATTTGAGTGTGAGTGTTATTTCTTTGGAGTGACTAGTGAGTATTTGTTGTGAGCAAACAAAATACGAGAGGAGAGACGAGTGAATTTCTTTGGAGTGATCGTGAGAATTTGGGTGAGGAATATTTTTTTTTCTTCTACTAACGTTTTCTTGCAGGTACAAATCTGAAATTAAATGGAGAAGGAGGTAGGAGATAATTCGAACCCGGGGTTATCTAAGTTTCAAATGGAGGCGTTGTTTGGGCATCTTAGTAGGATGTTGAAGGTTGAGATGGAGCCATTACATGAGCGGCTGGATAGGCTTGAGGTTAGTACGAGTGAAAAAAAAATCAAATCCTAAAAATATGGGTAGAGAAGAAGAAGAGGAAGAGTTTGATTTTGGAGGAGGAGAGGAGAGCCAAAATGATAATTGGGGTAGGAATGGAAGAGGTAGAGGAATTGATAAAGGTAGAAGAGAAGCCGTTCGGGGTTGATATGATGGGAATAGGGAAGATGGTAATATGGGTAGTATTAAGATGAAAATCCCTTCGTTCCATGGGAAATCTGATCCGGAGGCATATTTAGAGTGGGAAAAGAGGGTAGAGTTTGTGTTTGAGTGTCACCACTATTCCAAACAAAAGAAGGTGAGGTTGGCGGTGGTTGAATTTTTAGACTATGCTCTCATTTGGTGCAATCAATTAGTGACCACTAGGAGTAGGTACAATGAGAGGCCCATAGAAACTTGGGATGAGATGAAGAGAGGGATGAGAAAAAGGTTTGTGCCCAACCACTACTATAGGGAGATGTTTAAGAGGCTACAAACTTTAAGGCAAGGGGTGAAGAGTGTTGAGGACTACTATAAGGAGATGGAAGTAGTCATGATTAGGGCCAATATTGAGGAGGATATTGAGGCGACCACGGCACGTTTTCTTTGTGGTTTTCTTTGTGGTTTGAACAGGGAAATCCAAGATCAAGTTGAGCTTCGGCACTACTTGGATCTAGACGAAATGGTACAAATGGCCATAAAAGTGGAGCAACAACTCAAAAGGCGTGGAGTTGGCCGCACCAATAAAACCGGAGGTTCATCATCTTCATGGCGATCAAATGTGGTGAAGCGTGAGGAGAATAAGGTGGTGAGCAAGCCCAAATTTGAGATCAAACAAGAGGCACCTAAGCAAGGAGTGCAAGGTAAATCTGAAACTCCTTCTAATCGATCTAGAGATACTAAATGTTTTAGGTGTCAAGGGTTGGGTCATATTTCTAGTGAATGTCCTAATAAGAGGGTGATGATCTTGAATGACTATGGTGAGTATGAATCTCATAGTGAGGATGATGATGATGATGAGATGCCTGCATTAGAGGATCCTGACGAGGGTTATGAGGCGGTTGTTGGAGAAGCACTAGTGACTAGGCGTATCATGAGTGCCCAAGTCAAGGAGGAGGAGACTAACCAAAGGGAAAACTTATTCCATACTAGATGTTTTGTAAATCAAAAGGTTTGCAATTTAATCATAGATGGGGGGAGTTGTACTAATGTGGCTAGTTGTGAGATGGTAGAGAAATTGGGTTTACCTACATTAAAGCACCCTCAACCATATAGGCTTCAATGGTTGAATGATTGTGCGGAAGTGAAGGTGACAAAACAAGTGCTAGTGCCTTTTTCTATTGGGAAGTATGTGGATGAGGTCTTGTGTGATGTGGTACCTATGCATGCTTGCCATATCTTGTTGGGTAGACCTTGGCAATATGATAGGCGAGTGACACATGATGGGTTCAAGAACAAGTACTCATTTGTGTTGAAAAAGGAGTCCATTGTTTTACTTCCTTTGTCCCCAAAGCAAGTGTTGGAGGACCAATTGAAAAAAAAGAGGAGAGATGAGGCCGAAAAAAAGAGTGAATTAAAAAGTGAGATGGCCTTTGAAGATAAAAATGAAATGGCTGAAAAAAAGAGTGACAAAAAAAGTGAGATAGCCATACAAAAGAAAAAGGAGAGGAAAGAAAATGAGGGAAAAGAAAATGAGAGGAAAGAGGCCAAAAAGAAAACATACATGGCCCAAAAAAGTGAGTTGAAGCAATTGATGCACACACGTGAACCACTTGTGTTGATTCTTTATAAAGAGATCCTCTTTAACACAAGTGATATAGCCGGGTCCCTTCCGAGCATTGTTGTTTCACTTTTGCAGGAATTTGATGATATATTTCCGGAGGAGCTACCTCAAGGGCTACCACCATTGAGGGGGATTGAGCACCAAATTGATTTGGTGCCCGGGAGTGCATTACCAAATCGTCCGGCTTATAGGAGCAATCCGGAGGAGGCTAAGGAGCTTCAACGACAGGTAAGTGAGTTGTTAGATATGGGTTTTGTGCGTGAGTCCATGTCCCCTTGTGCTGTGCCTGTTTTGTTAGTTCCTAAGAAAGATGGTTCATGGCGTATGTGTGTGGATTGTAGGGCAATCAATAACATCACCATTAAGTATAGGCATCCCATACCTAGACTAGATGATATGTTAGATGAATTGCATGGTGCTTGTATCTTTAGCAAAATTGATTTGAAAAGTGGTTATCACCAAATTAGGATGAGGGAAGGTGATGAGTGGAAAACTGCTTTTAAAACCAAGTACGGGTTGTATGAGTGGATGGTGATGCCATTTGGCTTAACTAACGCTCCTAGCACCTTTATGAGGTTAATGAACCATGTCTTGCGTGCATACATAGGGAAATTTGTTGTTGTTTACTTTGATGATATCCTAGTATATAGCAAAGACTTGGATGAGCATGTTGATCACTTGAAACTTGTGCTAATCACACTAAGGGCTGAAAATCTATATGCTAACCTAAAGAAATGTGATTTTTGTACAAGCAAACTTGTCTTCCTTGGTTTTGTGGTAAGCTCACAGGGGATACAAGTGGATGAGGACAAGGTAAGTGCTATTCGAGATTGGCCATCGCCTACTACTGTTGGTCAAGTCCGAAGTTTTCATGGACTTGCAAGCTTCTATAGGAGGTTTGTAAAGGATTTTAGCACATTGGCAGCACCCATGACAGCGGTGATCAAGAAGAACGTTCCATTCCATTGGGGCGAGGAGCAAGAGAAGTCTTTTAATACTATTAAGCAAAAATTAATTAATGCTCCTTTACTTGTTTTGTCTGACTTTGCTAATACGTTTGAAATTGAATGTGATGCTTCAGGTGTAGGTATCGGCTGAGTTTTGATGCAAGGAAGACGGCCCGTGGCGTACTTTAGTGAGAAGCTCAATGGAGCAGCGCTGAACTATCCCACGTATGATAAGGAGTTCTTCGCACTTGTAAGGACTCTAGAGACGTGGCAGCACTACTTAAGGCCTAAGGAGTTTGTGATTCATACGGATCATGAGTCTCTAAAGCCCCTTAAGGGACAACAGAAGTTGAACAAAAGGCATGCCAAGTGGGTGGCGTTCATTGAAACATTCCCCTACATCATCAAGTACAAACAAGGTAAGGAAAATGTAGTGGTTGACACACTATCACGAATGTACGTACTTTTCTCTGCTTTGGAGTCTAAAATTTTGGGGTTTGAGCATGTCAAGGAGTTGTATGTGCTAGATGACGATTTTAAGAATGTGTTTGAAACTTGTATGCATGGTCCACATGATAAATTCTATTTGCATAATGGTTTCTTGTTTAGAGAAGATAGGTTGTGCATCCCTAGATCATCCGTTCGTGAATTACTTGTTAGGGGGGCACATGGGGGTGGTTTGATGGGACACTTTGGTGTGGCAAAAACTTTAAGTGCGTTGCATGAACATTTCTATTGGCCACACATGAAGCGTGATGTTGAGCGTGTTTGTGATAAGTGCATAACTTGTAGACAAGCTAAGTCTAGAACACAACCACATGGATTGTATACACCACTTCCTGTTCCTAGTGAGCCTTGGGTTGACATTTCTATGGACTTTGTTTTGGGGTTGCCTAGGACTAAGAAGGGGAGGGATTCAATATTTGTTGTTGTTGATAGATTCTCTAAGATGGCACATTTCATTGCTTGTCACAAAACTGATGATGCGTCTCACATTGCGGATTTGTTCTTTAGAGAAGTCGTTAGGTTGCATGGCATGCCTAGGACTATTGTTTCTGACCGTGATGTTAAATTCTTGAGTTACTTTTGGAAGACTTTATGGGCTAAACTTGGCACAAAATTGTTGTTTTCTACTACTTGTCATCCTCAAACGGATGGGCAAACTGAAGTTGTCAATAGGACATTAGGAACACTTTTGCGTGCTATTCTTAAAAAGAACTTGAAGAATTGGGAAAATTGTTTGCCATTTGTTGAGTTTGCTTATAATCGTTGCGTGCATTTTACTACGAACTATTCGCCATTTGAAATTGTTTATGGTTTTAACCCTTTGACTCCGTTAGATTTGATGTCTTTACCTGTGAGTGAAAGGTTAAACATGGATGGGAAAAAGAAGGCGGAATTTGTTAGGAGTTTGCATGAGAAGGTCCAAGCTAATATTGAAAAGAAGAATGAAGCCAACAAGGGAAAGAAGAAGGTGATATTTGAGAAAGGTGATTGGTTGTGGCTACACTTGAGGAAGGAAAGGTTCCCCGAGAAGAGACGTTCTAAACTATTACCTGGGGGTGATGGACCATTTCAAATACTTGAAAGGATCAATGACAATGCCTACAAACTCGATCTACCTGGTGAGTATAACGTGAGTTCTAGTTTCAATGTTAGTGACTTGTCGTTGTTTGATGTAGGTGACGAGCTGGATTTGAGGACAAATCCTTTTCAAGAAGGGGAGGATGATGCGAACACGGGTGTGCACGTCCCAAGGAAAGCATGGGATCCCTTAGAGTTACCAGCGAGACCAATCATTAGGGGACGACTGAAGAAGTTTAAAGAGGCGTTGCAGGGGCTTATGAGCAAAGAAGAAGGACTTACAAGCAAGGTGCAAAGTGCTGAAGGGTTCGAGATGCATGGAAATAAGTTTGGGAGCCAAAGGAATGTTATTCAAGTGCTAAATCAAGAGGAGTCCAGATACAACGGCGCCCGAGCGGCCAAATCTTACCGCCCGAGCGCCAAACATACTGTCCAGGACGTGAACTACAGAAGCAGCGGCGCCCGAGCGGTAAAATATTACCGCCCGAGCGCGACCTGTCCAGAAGACTCCGCGCCCGAGAGGTTGAATCTCGCGCTCGAGCGCGTCTTGTTCCGAGAAACATTATCTTTTCCTATTTTAGAGTTTTAATTAGTTAGGTAACTAGATTTATCATATCTTTTGATTTGTAGTCAATATATGGACGAAAAATAAAACACTTTTCAGATTATCATTGATATTTTATAAAAGTTTTTGAGTTTTCTCTCAACTTTTTCAAAGCTTTAGCTTTGTAAACAAAAATCAAACTTATCAAAGTTTTTAACTTTGTGGCGTTTGTCGATCGTGCTTGTGCGGATTGTCTTAGACTTGTTCTTTGAAGGTTCGTCATAATTTTCGATTGTTTATCTCGTGATTATTTGTTGCTAAACTTCTCATAGTTTAGAGGTGAAAATCACAACACACACACTTGATTCAAAAGATCGGGACAACACGAATTCCTTGTTCGATATTAAATTGAGGGCGCGATTCATATTTAATCGTGTTTGCTTTTATTCGTATGTGGATTCACATCACGTTCTTCTTGGGACGTTGGAAAGAACGCTTCTTTCCCTTCCCATGTGGATCAATCTTCGTACCAGATGAAGAACCCACATAAAGAACCAGCTTCTCTTTCTTGATGGTGAACTCAAAGGTCACAAGCATGTTCACCAACTCCTTAAGGGTCGGCTCCATCTTGTTCATATTGAAATTCACGACAAAAGGATCAAACGAGCTAGGTAGTGACAAGAGTAACACGTCAGTGGTCAACTCCGAAGGCAACATCAAATCCATACCAACGAGCTTGTCCACGTGCACAATCACCTTTAGGCCATGCTTACGAACCGAGGCCCCATCTCGCATGCGTAAAGTGATTAGCTCCTTGACGGTAGCATGCCTAAGATGTCGTGTTTGCTCTCCAAAGAGCTTCTTGAGATGCAAATGAATGTCAGCAGCACTCATTGCATCCTCAAAACGCCTCTGCAGCTCATCATTTCATAGAAGCCTGCATATAACACTTAGCTTTCAAGTCATGGTCACACCATTCCTTGTAAGTCTGCAATTCCTCAGGAGAACAGCTAGTCGGAGCCTCAACAGGGGGTGACTCAGTAAGTGTATATGCTATCCTTTCAGAATTCAAGACGATTTTCAGGTTTCTTAGCCAAGTGAGGTAATTAGGTCCAGTTAATATGTGTTTGTCGAGTATTGCAGATAGCGGATTGCGAATCGAAGACATTGTCAAATTGTACTGAAATTAAGAACAGATAAATGTTGATGACTATTTTAAAATATTTAGTAAGATATGAAGTATGGACTTTTACTTCATAAATATTTGCTCCCACTATTTTGACATCTTTCACTACTCTCTAGTGAAAACGGGAAACTCCTTTCCTTTGTAGGTACGCAAGGTCCAATTAGCGAATTATGATACCGAATAATATCAGCCAATCACAATTCCTAAATGGTAGTTTCCAATTGCATCACCATGCAACGCTCTACGTAAACTTTTGTCTCACGTTTGATTAGGACCTAATAATATGACGTCATTCATCTTTACGCGTCAAGCCTTACCCATCGATGTTGAACCTTAATGGACGGTCGCCATGAGTTCCCTCAATAATATGAGCCGAAATCATGGGAGTTCCACGTAGTTCATATCACCATGTCAATGGATGTCACAGCTTTTCGGTACCCAGGGCCCCCCCAATAATATGAGCCGAGCCCCGAGCACGGGTAGCGTTCATCATGCACCCATTGTCGATGGAAGACATGGAAATTATAAACAAATTTATAATTCCCCTTTTCGGGCTTGATATTAATTTTGAATCTTATTCAAAATGAGGGTTTTTAATTTTGAAAGGTCTCATCATTAATTTTATTTAAAAGCTCGCCATGTTTGATCGTATGTTTGCCGGATTCATGCAACTTTGTTATTATCATAATAATAACGCACATACTCATTATTTATAACATATCATGCATATATTATAAACAGTAAACAAAATAAGGATGATCAATCGCCCCAACACTAATGGCCCGTGTGAGCTAAACACGGGCCTAGGTCCAATCCTAGGGAAATGCACGGGATGCAAATGCAACTATTACATTAGCTTCCAATATTTACATGTCTTCGATCTTCATAATCATCATGGCCACCATCTTCCAATCTTGATCATCCACTATACTAATATTTACAAATAAATATCCATGGCAAATAGGGATACATCTCATGGGGTGGGAACGGGCCATAAACCAAGCCCACTTTATAAATTTGATAATTATTACAATCATTCAACACAAAATATCCTAGCATACACCTAGCAAATTGGGCTTGGGCTTTTGATCATCCTTCATGCATAATATCACATATCATACACCATCAATTAATTATCACAATAATTAATTGATCCAATATTATATATCTTGATCCAATCACTAACCGCCACGATTATAAACTAAATTAACAAAGTATACAAACACCTTTGTCTACTTTCTAATTACTTTATTTATAACCGAATTTCTTGTAAATCACAATTTACTATAAATAATTAAAGTCCAACTTCAATTATTTATTTTATGAGAAAATGTTTGCAACTTTTGTAATTTTAAATTTAAAGGCCCAAAAACTTATTTTTCACCAAAAACATTTTGGCCCATTTAAAATTCACAAATATGTTAGCCATCCAATGGCCCAACAACTCAAGGCCCATGACACTTTGATATTTCAAAACACCTTTTGAAAACCCTAGTCGTCATCGCCGTCGCCGGAGCTCCGTCACCGGATTCCGGCCAACCAAAAATTTTTTTTTATTTTAAGGGGGACGTTCGGGCAGCCCGAGCTGCCCGAATCTTGTCCCCAAAATGCCTTGATTTTTTTGCAAAAATTTCATCTCATGCGGTTAGAAATCGACCTCAACATAATAATATGTATATGCTACACAAACTAGTACCCATAGCTCATGATACCACTAGAAAGGGATCGATTTTAGGTGTTCGAAATCGCAACGGAAGCACAAAATTGTTTTCTAAACATGAAAAACCGAAATTTTTGAGAATAATTGAACACCATTGTACTAGTGTGTAACATATACTAAACACCTTTGTCATACATAGTGTGTAACATATACTAAACACCTTTGTCATACATAGGGTGTTAAGAAATTTTACCTATCAACCTCTTGAGGTTGATGATGGCTCAAACTAAAGTGTAAACACTTTAGCTCTTGCATGGTAGACAATCTTCAAGCCTCCCTTTGAACACTCCTTGTTCAAAATCAAGCCCACCACTTGCAAGCTAGAACCTCCTTACACTTGCACTAGAAAATGTAAGGATTTTTCTTTGAGAAGAGATTTGTTTCTCCAACAATTGAAGAACAAAAAGAGAGAAAAATTTTGAGGGAATGTGTGTGAGAAATTTCGGCCAAGGTAGTGGAATGGGAGAGTGAAGTGTTGTCTTGGGGCTTGAAAAAGTTGAGACTACTTTTTGCATGCCTTGCAATATTTTAATCAAAAGTATTCCACACCTCTTCATCTCCCAAGCATGCAAAACCTAGTGGGCTTGTAACATTTACAAAGGGCCCATGGACTTTTAATTTAATTGTCTCAAACATATTTGAGCTCAATTAGACTTTACTTGATTTTACTCAAGCCCACTAGTTAAATAATTATTTCCAATTGGGCTCTACAAGGCCCAATGTTATTTAATTAATTCAACACTTGAATTAATTTAATTATTTGGACTCTACTTGGCCCACTAGTGTTTGATTAATTCAACACTTGAATTAATTTAATTTAGTCCATAATAATGTCTATGAAAATCACAATTTTCAAATACATTATTCACTTGGCCTACTTTTAATTTAGGAACACATTCATAAATTAAAAATTACATTTCTCTCATAGCACTTGTGTGGCCCTCAATGGTTCACTGATACAACTAGCCGTGGGTTCACATCTCCATGTGATTCGGACTAAACATGTCCTTATACGAGCATGCCCCAATTGCTCCATTCTTAATTATCAACTCCTTGATAACAAGAATGTCAGAACTCAAGTGTGATAGTACCCAACCAATCATGTTAAATGCCTAGCAGTATCGCTTACATGATTCCCTAGGTATCAAATGATAGTGCCTGCAAGAACCATTCAATTATGGTTAGCGTACAGTACGGTCCCTTCAACTCATATATCTCGACCGATTCGACAACCATTGGTTTATTGAGAGTTGTCAATGAATCGATACTATGTGTCAAGTCGTAGTTGCATCGATGGTGTAATCTAAGAAACCCCTTTCTTAATTACCACCATACTCTGATAAGAGATTTCAAACTACACATATATAAGAACACATAGGATATCCATACCCGAAGGTAAGCGGTGAATCCCCGACTACAATGCATCGACTCCTATATGTTTTGACAGAACACCCAACCTTGCCACCTGATGACCACTTGAGAGTCGGTAAACAAGTCAAAGTGTAATTCTAGCACATAGAGTCTCAATGTTGTCCCGAGTCATAAGGACTAATGGTGTACAACCATAAACTAGGACTTTTCCACTTGATAAGTGAGAACCACTTGGAAAATCCTTTATGGAGGGTTGTTCAATGCAATCTACAAGGAGCACCTATCTGCATGCTCGGACATCACAATGTCCCCTACCAATGAAACATGGTACTCACATTGCAGATACTAGTCTCGAACTCGAGCGGCCTATATCCTTCTTAGTGGCGGCTGAATCGACTAGGAACCGTTTAGAATATACAGTATTACAAATATGAGTTTCATGATGCTCATCGTATGAGCATCTTATATTCTTTCTACTATTTGTATATTCAAGGGCTTTATCTATGCAACTAGCATGGGTATACAGATAAAGAAGTGCCAAAATAATAATTTCAAATATTATTAAAATAAAGACTGTTCATACATAGAGTTTAAACATGAACCCTCGGCCAACACTTGGCTCGACGGGCACCTACTCTAACACGTCCAACGCCCACCAAGCAAGTTAACCATAACTCCAAGTCTTGTCTTGAAACAACCTCTCTGTGCCGTTAGTGCAACATTTCTCTAGTGTACCTTTGGGGTAGTGGTAACGGGCTCCAGAGCATAGCGGTATTCAGTTTCTCTTATCACCGTAGTCATTTCAGAACCAGTTCTTTCTCAACATGAACAAATAGATAAGACTAGGAAATGACCCCTCTTCAAGCTCTTCCCCGGTAGGAACACCCAGATAGACTTGCTTACCCCCTGCTAGGGAACCCGTGCTGGAGCAATGTAACTGGATTATAAAAAGGATATATTTCCACTTAGCTATTGCTTGAAATAGTCATTTCTTTTTTTTAGAAGGTGAAGCTGAGTCTATTATTGATATTGGATTTCCTTATGTTAATTCAATTCATTAAAAACCGGCTCCAGCTGGACTAGGATTGCCACTAACAGATCCATAAAGATGGATCTTTACCCAATCATCATGTTGGGGAGTCCAATGGACCAGGACTTTTTCTTTGCTGTGGTTAGATATTTGCTTCTGATTGGCGCTATGGGCTTCGTTCGCCCTTCTCGTGATTTCCAAAGTTGGCTTGGACGGCCTGGTCCAACTGGGCTCATGTTCCGCCTTATTTCGTAGAGCCCATATAGTATGGACGGCTATTGCAAATAGAAGGCGCCAGTCTATAGACCTTGGTCCCTAACTCATTTGAAAGAACTGCCAAGGGCTTCGAAGAAGGTTTTTGGGTGAAGCCCCTTTTCCAGTCGTCCTTTAACGGTCTCCGCTTATCCTATTTTTTTTAGTTATTGGGATGTATCCACCTAAGATTCCGCTCATAACCATGAGTGGGACTTTCTTGTAGAAAGAATGTGTGGTAAGTAAAAGAAGCAGTTTCTCTTTAGCTTTTTTAAGCTATTTCATCCGAACTATTTATTCGTGGAGTGCGGTCGTTCTATTCATAACCACGAATGGAATTCGATTGTCCAAATCGAGTGTGTTTAGCAAAATACAATGTATTGAAAGAATCAAAAAAGCAAGAGCAAATCCGACGATTAGCCTTTTTATAGTGGATGTAGTGGCATCATACTTAGGATGAGAGGGCACACGTCAACCCAAAAGCCAAGGGGTCTTTGATTAAAGAGAAGTCTCAAACCTGATGATTCAATGAGAGAACATGGTTCTTCCTGTAAATCCCTTCTTTTTCTTTCAAAAAGGTATAACCGATGACTATCCTTTCTCAATTCCGTACTTGATTGCTAGTGTTTCCGGGAACCATTCCACTAGTGGATCGGAAGGAAGTAGGAGTGAAATAGTCTCACCGAAATGGACGTGTTAAGGACGCGTGTCTCCGTCCCAAAACTAGATGTCTGTTCCGGGCATTATGATAAAAAAAAAGATGTGAATCTAAGCAAGGTTAAATCTTCCCGTTTTCGGGCAGAATCTACTTCAAGTAATGCATTTTCACCTCTTTGGTCGCCTCATTTAGTAATAGCTAAGAGGGACCATACGTCCCTCAATTTGAACAAAATATTGTTGTTGCTAAATCGCATAACTGAACGAAAGCTCATCAGTCTTTTCTTCGCGAGAAGCTCTAAATCAGCCGTGGACCGGCCCAGGCACCTGTGGGCGCTGCTAGGTCATCTTTGGCATCTGGTAAATCGACTTCATTGCCGGGGATGCATCAACGAGGATATTGATTCCCAGCGTTTGCGCTTTTTAAACCCGCATGGCCTTTAACTCGAGCTCGAGCAAGGACTTAAGGCATTGAAGGACATGAAAGCCACTCTCTCTTATAAAGAAAGAAGAGAAAGAACTGGGAGTTGGCGTAAACGCTGTGCTGTGGACTTATGTTCTCGAATCCCCTGTTTGACACATCTACAAGGCAAGCAACTGCCTTTAAAGGATGAGGAGGAATAGAAGAGGACAAGGCGCATTAGCCTATCTATATAAGAGAAAATGGCAAGACATTGGAAGATTGACAAGAGAAGCAGAAGCAGAAAGCCCACATACATGTACCAGCAATTGAACTGAGAACAATGAATACAGGGATTAACCTGATTGATCCTACTATGCCCATTTTGAAAGAAGGAACTGTACATGAACATGTTAGCATGGTTAGCACTTTGCCTGTTTGACTGTGAGCGGAGAAGGAGCTGTTCTCAGGACAAATGCCAGATGCCCGGAATCTACTCTTATTTCATCACCTGCCGGCTGTTAGGTGCCTAGAATATTGGACAAAGTCCCTCTTCCGCCTTTTACTTTTTCAAGCAAGGAAGGGCGATTGTCTTAGTATTCCGGGAAGAAAAAAAAGTGGATCCAGCGCTAAGAAGAGAAAGTTCCCTATCTACCAAGCCAAGAGGCTGCTGTCCTGGTCCTGTTAAAAGAGGCTTTTTTCGCACATTAAGCTCAGGAATACGTTTATTTACTAATATGATGGCCGGTCGTAGTTCTATTTTTCCTTTGAATTTCTCATATATATCCTATGAATTTCATTTCGCACCGGAAAATCTTCTAGGAGAAGTTCGAATCCGTTCCGTTCGGATATTGATTCGTCTTGGTTTGACATGGTTTACGCGTTACTGGTTCCCGGAAGAGTTAATATCTCCATTAGCTAAACCCTTTCTTACCCTGCCTTTTGACTCGTATTTTGTTCGTATACAATCAACGGAGGCCTTCTCGACATATATTACAACGTTTTCAATAGCATGCTCTTACTTCGTTTTTCCCTTCATAAGTCATCAAATTTTGTGCTTTTTGATCCCCAGTTGCTATAGGGAACAAAGGAGGAAATACAATCGATTCCTCCATTTAAGTGGTTCTCGCTTCTCCTTGTTCCTGTTCCTAACTCTTCCCGGGTAGTTCCCAATGTTTGGCACTTTCCATACTTCATGGGTGAAACATCAACAAATTCGCTCATGATCAAGTTACAACCTAAGATCTATGACCATATTATGTTAACAGTTCGTATTTCGTTCATTCCATCGGTATGCTCCCAGGTACCTGTAATTGTGATCCGTTTGCTAGAACCAAGGGGTCTTTTTGTAGAAACTTCCATGAACAATCGTCGTTTTTTGATGGTTTTCCGCTTCTCACAACTGCTCTTTCCACACCTCCGGATATCTGGTGCCAAATTGTCGCCCGTTTCCTTATTTCTTTGATAATAGAGTTGCCTATCTTTGTGGCATCGATTGTACAAGTTCGTGAAGAGGGCTGGGCGAGTGGAATGAGGGAGAGCAGCTCGATCGAAAAAAAAAGAAGAGTAGCCCCCCTAGAACCTGGCAAAGTAATTATCAATGAATTCCAGAGCAGTTCTCAACCAACAGATGTGATTCATTCCGGTAAAGATTATAACACACAAAAGAATCCTTACCTTAGGAGCGGGATGAGTGATACATCCGGCGCTTGCCGGTGAAGAACGCAAGCAAAGCTGGAGCTCGGGTATTGATATAATCCATCAAGAGAAAGGAGGCAGACTGGTAAGTAGGCCGACCACATAGGGGGAGCTAACCGAAAAACTCAGCTTTTCAGAGCGGGCCAATCTTCCGCCCCCTCCCCCTTACTCTCTCTATCCTGTGGGAAGCGCGAAGAGCTAAGCCACTAATGTCGTGGCGAAGGTTACACCTCAGAAAGTCAGCGAAGCTAAGATTTTGTTATGTCTTATATCCTTTTGATCGAGTGACAAATTCGTTTCCTTCATTGCCCTTTGTTTTACAAAAGTAAAAAAAACAAAAAGAATTCTTGATGTCGATTCATCCACACTTCCATTCCTTGTAGAGGAAGGCTAACTGCTTGCTGGCTGGGAGCTGTATGAGCAGTAACGTCCACGTACGGCTCCGTGAGAAGGGCGGTGGACAGAAATGGCCTTGTTGTACATCACTCTCGTCTTCAATGGGGTCTGCTCTTTTTTTTTTGGGAGAGTATGCCAATATGATCTTAATGAGGTGCGGGGCTTTGCATCTGACATTCGTTGGACTTCCCTTTTCGGGAGCCTGCGTCCCGGCGTTTTTGTGCAATAAACCCCTCCGGCCAAAGACTAGTGGTAGGTGGTCTCGCGGAGCTTTCGGAAAAGGGTAGCCTAGTGTGTAAGCACAGCAATGAATCGTGGCGAACCCTCAGACGACCTATCTAAGATTAGGGGGAGATCCTCAGTAGTGGTGACCCTTTCACTCTTCCACGGACCGATACAATGTACCGAATGCTCATACGGGAAATTTTACTCCTGGGTCTGGTTGCTCCGAGAAATCCTTTCTTTCTCGTCCACTCAAGGGGGTGCGGACACACCTGCGCGGATTACAGGTGACAGTTACAAGAATGGCAGGGAAGTTAACAGTACCCGACGACATTCATGGATGGATGTAGACCCATCGGGTAGGGATAATCATTTCGGTCTTGGGAGGTGGCTGGCGACCATTCTCAAGAACCAAAAAGACTGAGCCGAGAGAAACCCTATGAGTCACTGAAACGACGGCAGGAGGGCCCTTGATCTCTCAATAGAGGGAGAAAAAGAGGGCTTTGCTCCCCTTTACAATATGAAGAAAGAAATACGGATCGAAGTTCAGACCGCTCACAGGAGTTCTACCTATAGAAAGGATCTTGAAAGAGGCGATCAGAAAGGTACTCGAATCCATTTATGATCCCGAGTTTCCAGACACATCCCACTTCAGCTCGGGTCGAGGTTGCCACTCGGTCCTAAGACGGATCAAAGAAGAGTTGGGAACCTCTCGCTGGTTTTTGGAATCGACATCAGGAAGTATTTTCACACCATCGACCGACATCGACTCATCTCAATCTTTAAGGAAGAGATCGACGATCCCAAGTTCTTTTACTCCATTCAAAAAGTCTTTTCCGATGGACGACTCGTAGGAAGTGAGAAGGGTCCTTACTCCGTCCCACACAGTGTATTATTATCAGCCCTACCAGGAAACATCTACCTACACAAGCTCGATCAGGAGATAGGGAGGATCCGACAGAAGTACGAAATTCCGATTGTTCAGAGAATTAGATCGGTTCTATTAAGGACAGATCGTATTGATGACCAATAAAACTCTGGAGAAGAAGCAAGCTTCAACGCTCCCAAGACAACAGAGCCATCATTGTGGGGAGGGTAAAGAGCATCCCACGCAAAGCGGCCTTTCATTCCCTTGTTTCGTCGTGTCACACCCCCCCCCCCACAAGCACCCCCCGGCTCAGGGGGGACCAGAAAACGCCTTTCATTTTCCCCCCTTCGTCGGCCCTTGCTGCCTTACTTAACAAACCCTCGAGCCTCCTTTGCGCCGCCTTCCTCATAGAAGCCGCCGTGTTGACCCCGAAGGCCGAATTCTATGGTACAGAACGCTGTAATAATAATTGGGCCATGAGAGACTTTTTTAAGTCTTGCAAAAGAAAGGGCCTGTTGATAGAACTGGGCGTGGAGGCGATACTAGTTATCAGGTCAGAGAGAGGCCTGACCCGTAAGCTGGCCCCCTTAAAAACCCATTACAACATAAGGATTTGTTACGCACGAAATGCCGTCGACTTACTACATGGAATCATGGGTGCCGTAGAGCTTCTCATAGAAATACAAAAACGTATCAACCACTTCCTACAATCCGGCCTGAACCTTTTGGTAGACTCTGCAGGATCAACAACAATAGCTGCACGGTGTACGGTAGAATTCCTCGGTACGGTCATTCGGGAAGTCCCTCCGAGGACAACTCCCATACAATTCTTGCGAGAGCTGGAGAAGCGTCTACGGGTAAACATCGTATCCATATAACTGCTTGCCACCTACGCTCGGCCATCCATTCGAAGTTTAGGAACCTACGTAATAGTATCCCGATCAAACAGCTGACGAAGGGGATGAGCGGAACAGGGAGTCTATTGGACGCGGTTCAACTAGCAGAGACTCTTGGAACATCGTAAATTGGTCCGCGTGCATCGCGATAAGTCCTCTGTCCTACTACAGGTGCCGTGACAACCTTTACCACGTCCGAACAATTGTCGACCACTAGATCCGCTGGTCTGCAATATTCACCCCGGCCCACAAGCACAAATGCTCGGCGCGGAATATAATCCCAAAGTACACCATAGACTCAAATATAGTCAATCAAAAAGGCGGTAAGACCCTTGCAGAATTCCCCAACATCATAGAGGTTGGTAAGCTTGGATCCGGTCAAGATCCGAACAACAAGGAGCACTCAACTACTAGTCTAGTCTAGTAGTTGTTTTTTTCTATTAGTTGCGATACGAACAGGCCTTTACTTATGATTATGAAATAAGTTGAGTAGGCTTGCGTTAGTTGTCTGCTATAAGATAGCCAGTTTTGGGGATTTCAATATAAAAAGCCTATCCGGCTTGGCTTCGCTTATGCCTTTATGCAGTAAAGAATGCAAGTGAGGCGGGATAAGATTCCATTCGAAGTAACAAGATTCGATGTTGCACCATTTTCAACTCTTATCGGGATCCGGAGTTTTTTGAGAAAAGGTCCCATCCTTCAATATCATGATTGGGTCGACTAGGCCAGATCATGAGTGAATAGAAAATCTAAAATGTACATAGCTGTTCCAGCTGAAATACTTGGAATAATTCTACCACTTCTACTAGGAGTAGCCTTTTTAGTGCTAGCTGAACGTAAAGTAATGGCTTTTGTGCAATGTCGAAAGGGTCCTGATGTAGTGGGATCGTTTGGATTATTACAACCTCTAGCAGATGGTTTGAAATTGATTCTAAAAGAACCTATTTCACAAAGTAGTGCTAATTTCTCCCTTTTTAGAATGGCTCCAGTGGCTACATTTAAGTCTGGTCGCTCGATCCGTTGTACCTTTTGATTATGGTATGGTATTGACAGATCCGAACATAGGGCTACTTTATTTGTGTGCCATATCTTCGCTAGGTGTTTATGGAATTATTATAGCAGGTCGGTCTAGTAATTAGGGGGCGGCCGTTCGATCGCCTATGATACTAGGACCAATAGGTCAAAAATAGGTTTGTGCCGCAGGTGTTGAACGATCTACTCTACACAGGTGTGGGCTTACAGGGCTAGGGCTCATAAACCCTTTCTTTCATTCATCTACTCTACACAGGTGTGGGCTTACAGGGCCAGGGCTTACAGGGCTAGGGCTCATAAACCCTTTCTTTCATTCTGGGCCGGGATTTCTAAGTAGAAGTCATAAAAAAGAGATCTTTTTCTTCGCATCTCAGATCAAGAGGAAGGACTTCTTGTCAAGCTGGCCTATACGTATATAAATAATATCTTTCTATTATAAATATATTTATAAAAGGATGTCTCCCAAGACTGATGCAGAGATAGCGCCGATGACAAGCATTCCTTATACATCTGCGATTGGTAGCATCATGTATGAGATGATATCTACACGCCCTGACGTGGCTTTCGCACTAAGTGTAGTGCGTAGATATCAATCGAACCCTGGTCTTCCACACTAGAAAGCTGTGAAAGACATCCTCAAGTATTTGAGAAGGACCAATAAGTTGTTCTTGGTCTATGGGGTGGAGAACTGAAATTGGAAGGTTATACCGACTCTAGCTTCCAAAGCGATATCGATGACTCGAAGTCAACCTCTGGGTTTGTATTCATGCTCAATGGTGCTGTTGTCTCTTGGAAGAGTTCCAAGCAAGACAATACTGCGGATTCCAGCACAGAGGACGAATACATTGCTGCATCAGATGCAGCAAATGAGGCTGTTTGGATAAAGAATTTCGTCCAAGAGTTGGGCGTCATTCCTAATGGAGTTTCTCCTGTCCCGGTGTTTTGTGACAACACGGGAGCTGTAGCTCAAGCGAAGGAGCCAAGGTCTCATCAGAAATCCAAACACGTATTGAGAAAGTATCACATCCTCCGAGAGATTGTGGAAATAGGAGAAGTGTCGATTGACACAGTCGGCTCCGCAGATATTGTTGCTGATCCACTAACTAAGCCTTTACCTGGACCATTATTCGAGAAGCATCGCGAATCGATCGGTTTGAAGCATATGGGTAGTTGGCCCGGCCCTAGTGCAAGTGGGAGATTGTTAGAGTAGGTACCCGTCGAGCCAAGTGTTGGCCGAGTGTTCACAATGAAACTCTATGTATAAGCAATCTTTATTTTAATAATATTTGAAATTATTATTTTGGCACATCTTTATCTGTATATCAATGCTAGTTGCATAGATAAAGCCCTTGAATATACAAATAGTAGAAAGAATATGAGATGCTCATATGATGAGTATCATGAAACTCATTTGGAATACTGTATATTCTAAACAGTTCCTAGTCGATTCTGCCGTCGCTAAGAAAGATATAGGCCGCTCGAGTTCGAGACTAGTATCTGCGATGTGAGTACCATGTTTCATTGGTAGGGGACATTGTGATGTCCGAGCATGCAGATAGGTGCTCCTGGTAGAGTGCACTGAACAACCCTCCATAAAGGACTTTCCAAGTGGTTCTCACTTATCGAGTGGAAACGTCCTAGTTTATGGTTGTACACTATTAGTCCTTNTTGCAACTACGACATGACACATAGTATCAATTCATTGACAACTCTCGATATACCAATGGTTGTCGAATCGGTCGGGATATATGATATGAAGGGACCGTACTGTACGCTAACCATAATAGAATGGTTCTTGCAGGCACTATCATTTGATACCTAGGGAATCATGTAAGCGATGCTGCTAGGCGTTTAACATGATTGGTTGGGTACTATCAGACTTGATTTCTGACGTTCTTGTTATCAAGGAGTTGATAAGTAAGAATGGAGCAATTGGGGTATGCTCAAATAAGGACATGTTTAGTCCGAATCACATGGAGATGTGAACCCACGGCTAGTTGTATCAATGAATCATTGAGGGCCACACAAGTACTAGCTTTCTAGATCCCGTTGAGAAGTAAAATAGTTCAATGTGTTGAACGGCTTATAAAGGAGTTTATAAGCGTAAGGAAAAATAGAAGTTTTACTTCTATGAGGAGAATGTAACTTTTAATTTGAGGAAGTGTTCCTAAATTAAAAATTGGCCAAATAAATAATGTATTTGAAAATTGTGATTTTCATAAACATCATTATGGACTAAATTGAATTAATTCAAGTGTTGAATTAATTAAACATTAGTAGACCTAGTAGAGTCCAAATAATTAAATTAATTCAAGTGTTGAATTAATTAAATAACATTGGGTCTTGTAGAGTCCAATTGAAATAATTATTTATACTAGTGGGCTTGAGTAATTCAAGTAATATTTAAATGGTCTCAAATGTGTTTGGGATATTTAAATAAAAGTTCATGGGCTTTTGTAAATGTTACAAGCCCACTCACTTTGCATGCTTGGGAGGTGAAGAGTTGGGGAATACTTTTTCATTAAAAATTGTTTAGCATGCAAAAAGGTGATTACTACTTTTCCCACAACCAAGGCAACTCTTCCCATTCTCTCATTGAAGCAATGGCCGAAAATTGCAAGACTTTTGTCTCCATTTTTCTCTCAATTTTCTTCTTCAATTGTTGAGGAAAGAAATCACTTCTCCTTGAAAAATCTTCTTATTTTTCTAGTGCAAAATAAGAAGGGTTCTAGCTAGTTGGTGGTGGGCCTAATTCTGAAGGAAAGAAGGAAGCTTGTAGATTGTCTACCTTCAAGAGCTAAGTTGTTTACAACTTAGTTGGAGCCAAACATCAATCTCAAGAGATTGATAGGTATATTTTTCTTAACACCCTTTGTATGACATTTTGGTGTTTTTGTATTTGCTACACATTATAGAAATGAGGTGCTCGTTTTTTTTTTTTGATGAAAAACAAAGTTTGAAACTTCCGTTGCAATTTCGAACACCTAAAATCGATCCCTTTCAGTCGATACCAATAATGCAATCAAAATCAGATAATCCAAGTACAATACAGTCTAAATCTATCTCATGCCCGTCATACTGTAGTAAACACGATCTAACAGATGTCACTGATATCAATCCTGTCCCCAAAGCAGAAGAGACAGACACTACAGTAGACGACGACATAATAGGCAATGCATATGTCAATGCAAAACGCTCAGATAAGAACGTATGTGATGCACCTGTGTCTATCAGTACATAAGCAGGATAACCGCAAATAGAACAGTTACCTGCTATAACGTCATCCGGGACATCCTGAGCCTGCTCTTCTGACAGCGCAAACACTCGAGCCTGCTGTCTTGACGGCTGGCTCATCGTCTGGCTACCCCGAGTTCTGGGCTGTGTCGATGTAGGGGCTGACTGGAATGAATGAACAGATGACGCCTGCCTCTCTGGCTGAGCTACAGGGCCAGATGCTCCTACACTCTGAGTCTGCTGTGCACCTCTCTGTGGACAGACCTTGGCGAAGTGGCCCTGCTGTCTGCAAATGTTGCAGCGACCCATCACGCCCTGACACTGCTCGGTGGCATGTCTACCTCCACAAGAACTACAGTAAACCCCTGTATACTCTGATCTCTAGCCCGACCCTATCTGTCTCGGCCCACTGGAGCTCGACGAACTGCTCCCTGATTTCTTGAACTGCTTCCCCTTTGCTTTCAAACTGTCTTTCCTCCCGCTGCTGCTACCACCACTCTCGAATCTGGGAGGTGGTTGCTAATACTGACCCGAGAGCTGGGGTGGTCTAGGAGTCTGAGCGGCATAAGAAGTGCTTCGTTGCCTAAGGAGTCAGAAAAATTGTTGGGTCGTCCCGTGTTCACCAAGGTGAATATCTCAGGATTAAGGCCATTGATAAACTGATCCGCAACGGCCTCGTCATTCCCAGCAACGTGGGGAGCAAATCGGAGTAATGTGGAGAACTTAGCGACATATTCTTCGATGTTCAGCTGTCCCTGTCTCAGGTTGGCAAATTCAGCACCTTTGTCTTTTCGGTACGAGACGGGAAAGAATCGCTGATAGAACTGTCTTGAACACCTTCCAAGTGGCCTCTGTACCACGATGCTCCAAGGCTCTCTTCGTGGTAATCCACCAGTTCTTGGCAGCCTCTTGCAGTTGGTGCCCAATCAACTTCACTCGCCGCTCATCAGTATAATCAAGGGACTCAAATAACACCTCAATGTCATCTAACCAGCTTTCACACTCAACTGAATTTTCCGTACCCTTCAATATCGGTGGTCGGAACTACTGAAACCGTTTCAGCAGAGTCTCCATCGGGGTTGCAGTAACATCCATAGGGTCATTCGAAGTACTGCCCTGTTTTGGTGCCCGACCTGCTACTGGTTGCGGTACTCGTCGAGGAGGCATAATCTGATTATCACACAGATTAGTACACAATCGATACAGTCTGTCTCAGTCCTCTTCTGATCATATACCTCTGATCCAGACTCGGTTCTGATTCAGTCTTTGTAAAGGCATGCTGTAATCAACTCAGATAACAACACAACATGTAATAAGGAAAGCAATAAATCATGCTAACACACAAAAGCAAGGAAAAAGACTCATCTACCCCGCTCAATCTATTCTATCTCAATCTACATAACCTACTGCTCTGATACCACATGTTGTGGGGACCCGGGCTCTAACTCGATTATCTTTGGGATTAATTGGATCTTTGTTAGAAAATGTGCGTCAAAAATTTGCTCTTAACATACTACACATACATAAGATTTATTGCATTTCATTAAAAGCAAATACGTGTCTTGTTTCATTCATACAATCAAACTAGTGTTTAAAAGTATTAATACATGTCTAATACAACAACTAGTTCTTCTGCTACGCCCGTGATCACCACGCTATCAACTCTCAATCATCCTCGTCTCGACCCTGATCCTGCCCCACCTGTTGTTATGCACACATACAGACACAACAACAGCCGAAAACTCCGGTGAGAATAAATCCCAGTATAAAACAATGTATACATGCATATACACAATATAAATCATGAACATGCTACCATGAATGTAAACAATAGGAATATGTTCCATAGTCTATGAAACACAACTAATCTAAATTAGGCAACGTAAATCAAATTCATATCTTTGACTCGACTCTAAGTCTAGGGATCCTGGTGTGAATAAGACGTAACAAGTCTCCCACCTACTCTCCCAATCGGGGTAGAGGTACGTCTTATTCCCAGACTTCGGTCCTCTGTATCGAATGTCTACAATAGGAGTGAATCTTCTCCTACGCCCATCGACACAACCGAACATCCGGCTTGGCTAATCTAACAAGGACTCTCCTATCTCAATGCTTTAAGATAAATCAATAAATAAAGCATAACAAGGTAATAATCATCTAGTATGTGATTTAGGGAAACTCAAGTCGAATCTAGCTCGAGTTGTATCTTCCCGAATCAACATTGAATTATACCTTTCTTGTCGTTCGTAGAAGTCGAAGTCTCGTATTCTTGATATCGAATCTGTCAAACCCAATCTGAAATGACATATATACAATGCACCATATCAATCTCTAACTTAAAGCAATACATATACGGATCAATATTCAATCTCGGTACATTTCGACGGCATAACGACGTAATCTTTCGATACCGGTAATGCCAACAACAAACTCAACAACTCATAAGCAAGATCATATCATCACATCTATACAAATCTGAATAACCTAACTAATACATAGCTGAAAAAAAAAACCGATAATAACATATACGGTATCCGTTCTTTGATCCGGTTGCGAGTAAACGTTGCTTATAATTTCAAGAACACATAATATACCTCAAAACAGAATTTCCTCAACACCAATATCTCAAATCATGCAGGAAATGAATGAAACTTACACCCTTTTGAAGCTTATGCCATGAAGCGCATGAATCTATATTCGGATCAAAATTTGGATGGCTAACTCTTGCACAAGCTCAATTCTAAGCTAGGTGAATTCTTGAGGCTTCCATGGAGGTTTTCTGAAGTTTCTCTCGGTGATAAACAGCTGAAATGAAGACTCAGCACATTAAATTGCATGGCTAGGACACTTGTCTAATTTTTCCCAAATCTTAAGCGGCGCTCAGGCGGTCACATAATACCGCTCGGGCGCGAGATGTTCTGTCCGAAAACTTTTAGTGTTATCCCCTGGCGCTCGGGCGGTCACAAACCACCGGTCGGGCTCCAGAATTTCTGTCCGAGAACTTTTCTTGGTAACCATTGGCGCTCGAGAGGTCTCTTTCTACCGCTCGGGCGCCACGACTTCTGTACAAATTTTGGATCTTGAGTTGTACCGACGCCCGGCTTTTCCATTTGAGTTCCTATAACCTTAATTCTATCAATTCAGTACCATCTGACCACAGTAATTAAATCTCGGGCATTACATGTATGGTCTGAGGAGGCTTACATATTTTATAGTTTAGGGGCTTTAGCCGTCTTTGGTTTCATTGCTTGTTTTTTGTCTGGTTCAATAATACTGCTTATCCTAGCGAGTTTTACGGACCTACTGGACCAGAAAGAAGATTCTCATGCTCAAGCATTTACTTTTCTAGTTAGAGACCAACGTCTTGGGGCTAATGTAGGATCCACTCAAGGACCTACTGGTTTAGGTAAATACCTAATGCGTAGTCCCACCGGAGAAGTCATTTTTGGAGGAGAAATGATGCGTTTTTGGGATCTGTGTGCTCCTTGGTTAGAACCATTAAGAGGTCAAAATGGATTGGACTTGAGTAGGTTGAAAAAAGACATACAACCTTGGCAAGAACGGCGTTCCGCAGAATATATGACTCATGCTCCCTTAGGTTCTTTAAATTCTGTGGGTGGTGTAGCTACCGAGATTAATGCAGTGAATTATGTCTCTCCTAGAAGTTGGTTAGCTACCTCTCATTTTGTTCTAGGATTCTTCTTCTTCGTAGGTCATTTATGGCACGCAGGAAGGGCTCGTGCAGCTGCAGCAGGATTTGAAAAAGGAATTGATCGTGATTTTGAACATGTTCTTTCCTTGACCCCTTTTAATTGAGATGAGACAGGGGATCCAATGTTTGAATTGAAGTAGGAATAAAAACCATCATATATATGTATATTGGGAATCATGTTATACTTAAAAAGTCTTTCTTTTTCTTTTTTTTTTAATTCGAAAGAGCGGGGTCTTACTTATTCAGGGAGGACGACCCGCCGAATTCACATCAGAAATCGCCAACATGAACACAAACGAAATCTTGAATTGCGTATAGAAACAAAACGAGCCACTTCTATTCTCGGAGCTGAGGTATATGAAGAATGTCTTTAAGGTCCCTTTCGTCCAGTGGTTAGGACATCGTCTTTTCATGTCTAAGACATGGGTTCGATTCCCGTAAGGGATAGGTACTCATTCCCGGCCGCATTCAGTTAGTGTTCATTGCTGAGTGATCGCTGGCTGGAAAAGGTGGTCCGGAAGCTTCCGCTCTCCCAGTAAGCAAGACGAGATCACCATTTCTTTCAGTAATGGAGTTCCTTGAATTATTTTCTTCCTTAGCCTTAGATGTCCTTTCATCTCGCATCGAATCTCCACAGAATCTCCATGCATGCGTTCTTTCTCTCCTCCCTAATACATAATTCCGTCTATGGAGCCTAAAGCTTCAACCATGGCATGGCAGTAAGTTGGCCTAGTCTCTCGCCCAGCCGTCGCCTTCTTCAGTGGCCGAGTTGAAGATTTCAACTGTTATTCACCACCTTTCTTTTGAAAGGTTGAGCTTGTTGAAGAGAAAGAGAGGACTTAGCTACCGGCCCAAACAAAAAAAAAAAAGATTAGCCTCTTGATCGATCGATTGATTGAATCGAAGTATGAAGGGGTTGATTGAAGTGTGAGATCAGCCCAAGACTAAGGCCGAGAACTAGCTGCTGCAGGATTGGACGTCTATCTATCCCACCGCGCTCCCCTACTCCTAACAAGGCCGGCGGAAGGAATGCTCATCTTGCTTACGGCTCATTACCGCAGCGCTCGAAAACCCCTTCGGCTTCTTCCATTCAAAAAGATAGTTTTTCCTATAAGGTAAATAACGTCTTGAAGTGAAGCGAAGGCATTATTGAAGGAAAGAGATGGAGGTCAGTCAATTGCATTAGGTAGGAGAAGCAGGACCTGTCTTAACCGCAAGTGCATTCGATTCCATCCTCAATCCCACCAATTCAAAAGTTTCTATCTCTTCTTTACTTTTAAGTGACAAGGGGGGTGACAAAGGGTATACTTTCTTCTCTCTATGTCGCCGTCTCATCAATGAGCGTAGATTAATTAATAGATAGTAGATATCTCTTTTTTTGTGCTTCTCAATCTTCAGGTATCGTTTTCTTTTATGCTTGTGACGTGCCTTACCTCGACAAGAACCGGGACTTCTTATTGTATAGCTTTCGCATATGTATTGTACGAAAATATGTCAGGGTTTGAAACAAGTTTTACAATGTTTATGTCTAGGTGTATGATGATACAGAATATGTTTGTATGTAAGAATACGATTATACATATGTGTTGATGTTAATGCTTGAGTTGAGTTTTTGGTTTTTACAAGAATGTAGGGACATCATGCCAAAATTTTTATAAACCGTCAAAGTGATGCCCTTGTTTGATTTGCTTCATACTACAGTTATATCAGTCGAACCCTATTTTGATTATGGTAATTATGCTAAGTATAGAGTAAGAGTGTGACATTTTAGTTGGTATCAGAGTCCACGGTTCTTCGACAGGGAAGACATTGCACTTCATCCACACGGAGAACTCGGCAAGTAAGTATCTTTGTATCCCATAGTTTATGTTAAGTTATGTGTCTATGTGAACTATATGTAGGTTAAGATAAGTGACGATGCCACCTAAACATAAGGTACATGAAGGAGAGTCATCTAAGGGCAAAGCCCCAGCGGTCGAAGGTGAAGGTAGTGCGCCACGACCTATAGATGATTTTGTTCAGCTGCTCCAACAACAAGCAAAAGTCCATGGGGAGCAGATACAACAATTACTTGAGATGCAACGGACCACTCATGAGCAGGCACACGCACAAGCCATGATACCCAGACAAGGGCCTGTTCAAACAATTGTATATGATCGCTTTCGACGTCTGAACCCTCCTGAATTCATGGGAAGCACCGATCCAGCAGTAGCAGAAGAGTGGGTTAAGTCATTGGAGTCCATCTTCTCCTACCTTCATATGGAAGATGCCGACAAAATAACTTGTGCCATCTTTTTGTTAACAAAACATGCAAGAATATGGTGGGAGAGTGCAAGGGTGGCATTACCGGTTGGACCATTTACATGGAAAACTTTCAAAACCGTATTTTACAACAAAAACTTCAGTAAAGATGTATGATCCAAGAAAGCCAGCGATTTCCTTAACTTGAAGCAAGGAACTATGTCAATGACTGAATACATACAACAATTCGAGGCTGGAGTCCAATATGTACCATATATTGCACAGGATGACACAAGTAAGGGCGAACACTTCATGCGGGGACTTCGCTCTGAAATTAAACGAGATGTACGAATATCGAAAGTTGTTACCTATGGGGAGATAGTGGAAAGAGCACTGATGGCAGAACAGGATGAGCAAGACATTGACAGAGATAGACAACAACGAAGACAACAGTACTTTCAGAAGAGCCAAGGAACGGGACAAGGCAAAAAGACTGATAGCAAGGGTACTAGACCAGAGGAATCCCTTGGCAAGGGTCCCCCTCCACGTAAAGAACAGGACAGACCACCTTGTCCTAAATGTGGCAAATTCATGGCGGGGAATGTATGCAAGGTTCCAATGTTTGTTATCGTTGCAAAAAGCCAGGGCATCTCGCTAGGAATTGTCCAGGGAGTTCTGAGAAAGTACAGGGACGCCTTTTCTCCATGACTAAACAGAAAGAGGATGACGGATTTTGATGTGATATTGGGAATGGATTGGCTCTCGAAGTACAGAGTTACTATTGACTGTGGCATAAAGATGATCAAATTTGCAACGATAGGAGCTGAACCCTTCACAGTAGCAAGTGCAGGTATATCCTTACCTCTTCGGATAATGTCTTGTATGAAGGCTTGTAAATTACTACAGAAGGGGGGTCAAGGATATTTAGCATCTATGTTAACTATTGACCCACCTGTTTGTGAATTAAAAGATACAGATGTTGTTTGTGAGTTTCCAGAGGTATTTCCTGATGATGTAACCGGCTTACCCCCAGATAGAGAGATCGAATTTGTAATTGATGTTGTGGCAGGAACTCATCCGATCTCAAAAGCTCCTTATCGATTAGCTCTTACAGAAATGAAAGAATTGAAAGAACAGTTACAGGAATTTCTTGATAAAGGGTTTATTAGACCGAGCTTTTCACCGTGGGGTGCACCTGTTTTATTTGTGAAGAAGAAAGACGGTACCATCCGTCTATGTATTGATTATCGGGAGTTGAACAAAGTGACAATAAAAAATAATTATCCACTCCACAGAATTGATGATTTGTTTGATCAATTACAAGGAGCTGCCATCTTTTCGAAGATTGATTTACGATCAGGCTATCATCAATTAAAAGTTAAATCAGATGATATCTCAAAGACTGCCTTCCGAACCAGGTACGGGCATTATGAATTTCTTGTAATGTTATTGGGACTAACGAATGCACCAGCTGCTTTTATAGATTTAATTAACATAATTTTCAAGCCATTTCTAGACAAGTTCGTGATTGTATTTATAGATGATATTCTCGTCGACTCACGAACTACAGAGGAGCATCGAGAACATCTGCAATTAGTTTTGAAAACTTTGAAAGATAAACAGTTATATGCCAAATGGAAGAAATGCGAATTTTGGCTTGAAAAAGTATCATTCTTGGGTCATATCATTTCAAAAGAAGGCATATCCGTGGATCCAAGCAAGATTGAAGTTGTTAATAACTGGCTACGACCAACTACTGTTACTGAGGTACGTAGTTTTCTTGGGTTAGCTGGTTATTACCGTCGGTTTATAGCGGGATTTTCTAAGATAGCATTGCCTTTGACTGCTTTAACACCAAAGAATGTGAAATTTATATGGGACGAAGCATGTGATCGCAGTTTCCAAAAGTTAAAGGCAAAACTGACATCAGCACCAGTCCTTGCTATTCCAGAAGGATCAGGAAATTTTGTGGTATACAATGATGCTTCGAAACAAGGATTAGGAGCAGTTTTAATGCAGCATGGGAAGGTCATTGCTTATGCCTCAAGACAATTGAAAAAATATGAAAAGAACTATCCTACACATGACTTAGAACTCGCAGCAGTGGTATTTGCGTTGGAAATATGGCGCCATTATCTGTATGGTGAACGGTGTGAAATATACACGGACCACAAGAGTTTGAAATATTTAATAAAAAAAAAAGAACTGAATATGAGACAACGACGTTGGTTGGAATTAGTGAAAGATTATGATTGTGTTATTAATTTTCATCCAGGTAAAGCCAATGTTGTTGCAGATGCGTTAAGTCGACAATCAAGTTCTATATCCACAATGCAAGTACAAGAACAAATTTTATGGGATTTACAGAACTTGAAGATTGATGTTATGCCAAAGGGCACAGCAATCCAGTTATAATCCTTCATGGTTTGAATAACACTTGTAGATAGGATTAAGGTCGAACAAAGTGCAGATAATGAATTACAACAACTGAGGCAGCGAGATAAAGAAAAAGGCAATTTGAACTTTGAATTGAATGGAGAAGGAATGTGGACATATCGAGGTAGATTGTGTGTGCCAAAACAAGGAACAATCAGAAATAACATTCTTATTGATGCACATGCTACACCCTACTCGATCCATCCAGGAGGCACGAAAATGTACAAAGATTTGAAACCATTATTTTGGTGGCCAGGTATGAAAAAGGACATTGCTCAATTTGTTGCACAATGTCTAACTTGTCAACAGGTCAATATTGAACATCAAAGACCAGCAAGGCTCATGAAACCGCTACCCATTCTTGAGTGGAAATGGGAACATATCACAATGGATTTCATCCTTGGTTTGCCAAGAACACAAAGAGGATTCAATGCTATATGGGTTATTGTGGATCGACTTACGAAATCAGCTCACTTTCTTCCGGTGAAGACCACGTACACGATGAATCAATATGCTGAAGAATACATCAAGGAGATAGTGAGGCTTCATGGCATCCCAGTGTCCATTGTATCTGATAGATATCCCAAATTTGCGTCTGCATTTTGGAAGAGTTTACATCATGCTATGGGAACTCGATTAGCATTCAGTACAGCATTTCACCCTCAAACTGATGGACAATCAGAACGAGTAAATCAGATCTTAGAAGATATGTTGAGGGCATGTACTATTGATTTTCCAGGCAGTTGGGACAGTAAACTACCGTTGGCTGAATTTACCTACAACAATAGCTGTCAGTCAAGCATTGGAATGGCACCATATACTGCATTATATGGTAGAAAATGTCGATCTCCAGTACATTGGGATGAATTAGGAGAAAGAAAGTTATTAGGCCCTGAATTGGTACAACAGACAGCCAAATTGGTGACCAAGATCAGAGAAAGAATGCACACTGCCTAGAGTCGACAGAAAAGCTATGCTGATGTGCGACGTCGACGATTGGAATTTCAGGTTGGTGACCATGTATTTGTAAAGATATCACCATTGAATAGCATATTACGTTTTGGTAAGAAAGGAAAATTGAGTCCAAGATATATTGGTCCATTTGAAATCTTGGAAAGAATAGGAGACAGAGCCTACCGAGTTGCTTTACCACCAAACTTGTCAAACGTTCATAATGTTTTTCACGTTTCAATGCTACGAAAGTATTTAGCTAATCCTTCTCATGTTCTTCATTATGAACCGTTGGAGCTTGCATCGAATCTCTCATATGAAGAACGACCGGTACAAATCTTCGATAGGAAATCAAAAGTGTTACGAGGCAAGGAAATACCCTTAGTGAAACTATTATGGCGCAATCATACAATTGAAGAAGCAACTTGGGAGCGAGAAGACGAGATCCAACAGAGATATCCTGAACTATATGGTATGTCAAATTTCGAGGACGAAATTCTTTGAAGGAGGGGAGAATTGTAATGCCCGGTTACTCGTACAAATGATTAGTAATACGTTTATGTCATTATAGATAGTNACGGGTTTTCGCACAATGATTGGAATATTGATCCAAATTGTTTGAGGCCATAACCATTAGAAATCTAAGATATAATGCTACAACTTTCATGTTTTGAGTTTTGTTCAAATCATTAGGGAAGACGAGCCAAAAGTGGCCCGAAGTGTGTCGTGTGTATCGTTGTTCCTGCACTAACACATGTTGGGAGAATGAGCATAACCTTTTACTCAGACCTCCAAATGACCTGAAACCAGTTGGAGATTCAATCCAAGACATAGGGTTACAACTTTCATGTTTACACTTTTCCATATTATGAATGAAAGATACGTTTCTGAAGCAATCTTTGAGGTAGCTGTGTGCAGAGTGGCGCCCGAGCGGTAAGAAATGACCGCCCGAGCGCCACTTGTTCTGAATTTTTGGTTGCGGACAGAAAGTTCCGCGCTCGAGCGGTAATTTATGACCGCCTGAGCGCCGCCTTATATATATAAGATAAGTTTCGACTTTCTAATCCATTGTATCAGTTTCCTTCACTTCCTTACAGCATAAGCTCGAGAGAAATAAGAAACCTTCCTCCAAAAAGTCCTTTCTTCTTCTCCTTCATCATTTTGAGGTTAGAAGTTTATTCTCCATCACAAGAACATCATATAGGTGTAAGTTTTCTTCTCTTTTAGTTGTTCTACATGTAGAAGAGTGATTTTCACCTAGTATATACATAGTGATGGATTATTGATATGTTTGACAGCATAAGAACAAGAAACATTGTCTCAAACCAGTGTTCCTAAGCTTGGACTGTAAGTTGGCATGTTCTTGAAGTAATACATGAGTAATATTATGATGTCAAATACTTCCCATTGATTATTGCTATATGTACATTGTTAGTATCTTATTTATGAAAATATAGCACCATATTCCATTGTTATGTATTAAATATGTAAGAAACTCATGAATATTGATGATGGGTGCTATATTATGAACATGAATATGAACATGAAAAGAAAAGGATTGATTTTTACATGATATAGAGCTTGTTGACATCATGGGTGGTTTTAAGTCCACCAAAGCTATTGGCCAATATATGTTCATGGGGCGTGGGGTTGCCAAAGGTTGCTTCTTGACGTCCAACACAGTAGTAGCTATATAATAAAGCAAGCACGGTAGTACAGGTCAACTAATGAGACTCAAGTACAAAAATGAATATGAGTATATGCTATGATATGACATGGTTTAAAGATTCATTGTTGTCACGACTTGATATGTATGTTCCTTCGACGCATATTGATACATACAAGTGCCAACTTATTGAGTTTTATAAACTCACATAGCTCATGTATTCCAGGATCAGGTAGTGAAGAGACGTAGGATGCCGGTTCGCCAATGGATGCTTGTGATGTGCCTTACCTCGACAAGAACCGGGACTTCTTATTGTATAGCTTCCACATATGTATTGTACGAAAATATGTCAGGGTTTGAAACAAGTTTTACAATGTTTATGTCTAGGTGTATGATGATACAGAATATGTTTGTATGTAATAATACGATTATATATATGTGTTGATGTTAATGCTTGAGTTTAGTTTTTGGTTTTTACAAGAATGTAGGGACGTCATGCCAAAATTTTTATAAACTGTCAAAGTGATGCCCTTGTTTGATTTGCTTCATATTACAGTTATATCAGTCAAACCCTATTTTGATTATGGTAATTATGCTAAGTATAGAGTAAGGGTGTGACACATTCAATTTCAAAGGTATTAGCAAAATCAGGTAACACAAGTAAAGGAGCATTAATCAACTTTTGTTTAATAATATTAAAAGACTTCTCTTGCTCCTCGCCCCAATGGAATGGAACGTTCTTCTTGATCACCGCCATCATTGGGGCTGCCAGTGTGCTAAAATATCTTACAAACCTCCTATAGAAACTTGCAAGACCATGAAAACTCCGAACTTGACCAATAGTAGTAGGCATTGGCCAATCTCGAATGGCACTTACCTTGTCTTCATCCACTTGTATACCCTGTGAGCTTACCACAAAATAAAGGAAGACAAGTTTGTTTGTAAAAAATCACATTTCTTTAAGTTAACATACAAATTTTCAGCCCTTAGTGTGATTAGTACAAGTCTCAAGTGATTAACATGCTCTTCTAGATTCTTACTATACACTAGGATATCATCAAAGTAGACAACAACAAATTTTCTTATATGTGCATGCAAGACATGATTCATTAACCTCATAAAGGTGCTAGGAGCATTAGTTAAGCCAAAAGGCATGACCATCCACTCATACAACCCATACTTGGTTTTAAAAGCAGTTTTCCACTCATCACCTTCCCTCATCCTAATTTGATGATAGCCACTCTTCAAATCAATTTTGCTAAAGATACAAGCACCATGCAATTCATCTAACATATCATCTAGTCTAGGTATGGGATGCCTATACTTAATGGTTATGTTATTGATTGCTCTACAGTCCACACACATTTGCCATGAGCCATCTTTCTTAGGAACTAATAAAACAGGCACAGCACAAGGGGACATGGACTCACGCACAAAACCCTTATCTAACAACTCACTTACCTGCCGTTGAAGCTCCTTAGTCTCCTCCGGATTGCTCCTATAGGCGGGACGATTTGGCAATGCACTCCCAGGCACGAAATCGATTTGGTGCTCGATTCCCCTCAATGGTGGTAAGCCTCGAGGTAACTCCTCCGGAAATACATCTTCAAATTCCTGCAAAAGTGAAACAACAATGCTCGGAAGGGACCCGGCTATATCACTTGTGTTAAGGAGGATCTCCTTATAAACAATCAACACAAGTGGTTCATGTGTGTGCATCAATTGTTTCAACTCACCTTTTTGGGCCATATATGATTTCTTTTTGGCCTCTTTCCTCTCATTTTCTTTCCTCTCATTTTTCTTTTGTATGGCCGTCTCACTCTTTTGATCACTCTTTTTTTCAGCCATTTCATTTTTATTCTCAAAGGTCATCTCACTTTTTAGTTCACTCTTTTTTTCGGCCTCCTAAATCATACTTTTCATCTTCTTCCCCACCCAAATCCTTAGGCTTAGATTTAGCTCCACTAGTACTAACTTCAAGCCTACTCATCCTCTCGTGTAACGGCTCCAACTCCACCCTCATCATCCTAGAGAAATGCCCAAACAATGCCTCCATTTGGACCTTAGATAACCCTTGGTTAGAACTGTCTCCTACCTCCCTCCCCATTTAAATTTCAGATTTGTGCCTGCAAGAAAAACGTTAGTAGAAAACAAAATATGCCTCACCCAAAATTCTCACGGTCACTCCAAAGAAAATCACTCGTCTCTCCCCTCGTATTTTTTTTGCTCACAACAAATAATCACTAGTCACTCCAAAGAAATAACACTCACACTCAAATGTTTCAACTCGAATTTGATGTTTCTCTGGAAAGTGCATTCAAGCTTTGTATTTGAATATCAAACAATCAAGTTCAACTTGTGAACAATTGTGATCGACTCACTTAGACTGCGTAGACAAGCAACTTGAAGGTAAATAAATTTTTTTTATGACTGTGTGAGACACTTGTATATGACTCACAAAAAGGAATAGAACAAAATACAAAAAAGAATTAATGGTGAATTTTCGGATTTTTGGTACTTTTTTTTTTTTTTACTCTAAGAATTCCGAAAATTCAAAGAAAAATAAATAAGACACAAAATTTCGTGTACACAGATTCACGAACGACGAAGAATGATAGAACAAAACAGATCGGAAAGCGGAACTAAAGGATAATTAGATCTGATAATAGAACGAAGGATAAACTTACTTGAATTCAATTAACCAAAAGCTCTGATACCAAATGATATGAATCCTCGTACGATGAAAAGCAAACGCGATTAAATATGAATCACGTCCTCAATTCTATAACGAACAAGGATCGTTGTTACGATGTCCCGATCTTTTGATTCAAGCAATTACGTGATATTCACCCCTAAACGACGCGGTTTAGTAATAAACAATCACAAAAGAAACAATCGAAACTTAATCGAACCTTCAAAGAACTCGTCTTTGACAATCCGCGCAAGACACGATCGACAAACGCCACAAAGTTAAAACTTTGATAAGTTTGATTTTTGAAAACAAAGCTAAAGCCTTGAAAAGTTGAGAGAAAACTCAAAAACTTTGATATTCAATCAATAATAATGTCAATAGTGTGTTGATTTTCGTCCATATCATCTTTTAATAAAAAAGATAACAATATCTAGTCTCCCAAAAAAATAAAACTCTAAAGAAGGAATAAAATCTCGCAAAACCGCAAAGTACACGGACCCCGTGTAGACTCCCGGGGCTAGGTCCGTGTAGGCACTGTGAGGTACACGGACCCAGTGTACAGGTCCGTGTACACTCTGGATTGCGTCATTCTCGGCTGTAATGGACACGGCCCCCGTGTACAGGTCCGTGTAGGCTCTGGACTGCTTGAATAACGTTCTTTTGGTTCCCGAACTCCCTCCCATGCATCACGAACCCTTCGGCACTTTGCTCCTTGCACGTAAGCCCTCCTTGATTGCTCATGACTCCCTGTAGTGCCTCCTTAAACTTCTTCAGCCGTCCTCTCGTGATCGGTCCCTCCGGCAACCCCAAAGGATCCCATGCTTTCCTTGGCGCTCGATCACCCGTGTTTGCATCAGGGTGAGACCATGCAATCTTTTTGATCTATCTCTATAGATCAGTATTCCCAATACAAAAGATGCTTCACCCAAGTCCTGCATCGAGAACTTACTTGCTAACCATATTTTAGTTGATTGCAACATTCCTACACAATTCCCAATGAGTAGAATGTCATCAACATAAAGCACCAGGAATGTCACAGCAGTCCCACTGACCTTCTTATACACACAGGGTTCCTCAGGATTCTTTGTAAAACTAAACTCTTTGATTGTACTATCGAATCTAAGGTTACAACTCCAAGATGCCTGCTTTAGACCATAAATAGATATCTGAACCATATGCTCACTTCCGACAGATGTAAACCCTTTAGGTTGAGACATGTAAATCTCTTCCTTTATATCCCCATTAAGAAAAGCTGTCTTAACATCCATCTACCATATCTCATAGTCATACCATGCAGTTATGGCTAGCAATATCCTTATCGACCTGAACATTGCAACTGGAGAAAAGGTTTCCTCAAAGTTAACTCCTTGTCTTTGAGTATATCCTTTTGCCACCAATCGTGCTTTGAAGGTCAATACCTTCCCATCCGCCCCAAGTTTCCTCTTGTAAATCCATTTACACCCTATGCGAACAATTCTCTCATGTGGATCCACGAGATTCCACACTTGGTTCGAATGCATGGAATTCATCTCAGATTCCATTGCTTCAAGCCACTTGGCTGAATCAGCATCAGATAACGCTTCCTTGAAGGTCCTTGGATCACATCCATGGATAGGCTCATCATGGCCCTTTTCAAAAAGCAGACCATACCTCATAGGTGGTCTTGAGACTCTCTCGGATCTTCTAGGAGCTTGTATCTCCTCTCTTGGCTCTTTGGGTCTGGGTTCATCAATTGTGGGTGTCTCTCGAACCTCTTCGAGTTCTATCATCTCCCCTTTTCTATCCAATAGAAATTCCTTTTCCAAAAAAGTTGCATTCCTAGAAACAAACACCTTTGTTTCTTGGGGATGATAGAAATAGTATCCAACTGAATTCCTTGGATATCCCACAAAGTAACATAAAATGGATCGACTATCCAATTTATCTCCCACTACCTGCTTCACATAAGAAGGGCACCCCCATATTCTAAGATAAGAATATCTGGGAGACTTACCCATCCATATCTCATATGGAGTCTGCCTTTAAATGGACATTTAGTGGAATATCTTTCAATTTTAAGTTATAAAGATCGTTTTTCAAGTTCTCCAGTACCAATCAAACATTCATTCTTGTAAATATTGCAAACACCTTTGCCAAAAAAACAAAAATATCCATCTTTAACAACATAGAAATGGAAACAATGTTTTCCTACCAAATCAGGTACAAACAAAACATCTCTTAAAAATTTTAACTTAAAGTCATTGTTCAAAAGTAAACAAACATCACCTACGGCCTTGGCAGCAACTCTTGCTCCATTGCCCATCCTCAAGAAGGTCTCACCTTCCCTTAGTCTCCTATTTCTTCCCATCACCTACAACTCCTTACAGAGATGTGACCCACAGCCGGTATCTAATACCCAAGAAGTATAGTTAATTGAAATGTTTACTTTGATATAGAACATACCATTTCCAGAACCTTTCTGGGCAAGATATTCCCAGGAGTTACGCTTCCAATTTCCAGGCTTCTTGCAGTGATGACATATATCAGCAGTCTTGTTAGCCTTAACTGGTGTGGCTGCCACAACGGGATTCAGAGATTGCCTCATCAAGGGCACGTTCTTCTTGGGACGTTGGAAAGAACGCTTCTTTCCCTTCCCATGTGTATCAATCTTCGTACCATATGAAGAACCCACATAAAGAACCAGCTTCTCTTTCTTGATGGTGGATTCAAAGGTCACAAGCATGTTCACCAACTCCTCAAGGGTCGGCTCCATCTTGTTCATATTGAAATTCACCACAAAAGGATCAAACGAGCTAGGCAGTGACAAGAGTAACACGTCAGTGGTCAACTCCAAAGGCAACATCAAATCCATGCCAACGATCTTGTCCACGGGCCCAATCACCTCTAGGCCAAGCTCATGGATCGAGGCCCCATCTTGCATGCGCAAAGTGATCAGCTCCTTGACGGTCGCATGCCTAAGAGGACGTGTTTGCTCTCCAAAGAGCTCCTTGAGATGCAAATGAATGTCAGCAGCACTCTTTGCATCCTCAAAACGCCTCTGCAGCTCATCATTCATAGAAGCCTGCATATAACACTTGGCTTTCAAGTCATGGTCACACCATTTCTTGTAAGTCTGCAATTCCTCAGGAGTGCAGCTAGTCGGAGGTTCAACAGTGGGCGAATCAGTAAGTGTATATGCTATCCTTGAAAGGGGATCGGTTACGGTGACCGGAAGCGCAACGGAAGTTTAAAAATTTTATTTTTCATAAGAAATTTTCGGCCACCTTGATTTAATGTGTAGCAAATACAAAAACACAAACTATGACATTCATAGGGTGTTAAGAAATTTACCTATCAATCTCAAGAGATTGATGAATGGCACCAACCAAGTTGTAAACAACTTGGCTCTTCAAGGATGACAAGTCTACAAGCTCTCCAACCTTCAAAAATTAGGCCCACCACTTGCTAGGTAAATCCCCTCTTAATTTGCACTAGAAAATTAAGAGGATTTTTCAAGGAGAAGAATATTTCTTCCTCAACACTTGAAGAAGAAAATGAGAGAAAAACTTGGAGAGAAATCAACCCAATTTTCGGCCAAGGTAGAGTAGGAGTGGAGGAGAATGAGTTAATTCTTTGTCTTGGTTGTGAGAAAAGTAAAAAAGCAAAAAGTTGCATGCCATGCAATTTTTAATTCAAAAGTATTCTCCAACCTTTCATCTCCCAAGCATGCAAAACCTAAACGGCTTGTAACATTTACAAAGGGCCCATGGACTTTTAATTTAAATGTCTCAAACACATTTGAGCCCATTTAACTTTACTTGATTTTACTCAAGCCCACTAGTTAAATAATTATTTCCAATTGGGCTCTACAAGGCCCAATGTTATTTAATTAATTCAACACTTGAATTAATTTAATTATTTGGACTCTACTAGGCCCACTAGTGTTTAATTAATTCAACACTTGAATTAATTTAATTTAGTCCATAATAATGTTTATGAAAATCACAATTTTCAAATACATTATTNCGAGAGTTGTCAATGAATCGATACTATGTGTCATGTCGTAGTTGCATCGATGGTGTAATCTATGAAACCCCTTTCATAATTACCACCATACTCTGATCAGAGATTTCAAACTACACGCACATGAAAACACATAGGATATCCATACCCGTAGGTAAGCGGTGAATCCCCGACTACAATGCATCGACTCCTATATGTTTCGACAGAACACCCAACCTTGCCACCTGATGACCCCATGAGAGTCGGTAAACAAGTCAAAGTGTAATTCTAGCACATAGAGTCTCAATGTTGTCCCGGGTCATAAGGACTAATGGTGTACAACCATAAACTAGGACTTTTCCACTCGATAAGTGAGAACCACTTAGAAAGTCCTTTAATGGAGGGTTGTTCAGTGCACTCTACCAGGAGCACCTATCTGCATGATCGGACATCACAATGTCCCCTACCAATGAAACATGGTACTCACATCGCAGATAGTAGTCTCTAACTCGAGCGGCTTATATCCTTCTTAGCGGCAGCTGAATCGACTAAGAACTGTTTAGAATATACAGTATTCCAAATATGAGTTTCATGCTACTCATCATATGAGCATCTCATTTTCTTTCTACTATTTGTATATTCAAAGACTTTATCTATGCAACTAGCATGGGTATACAGATAAAGAAGTGCCAAAACAATAATTTCAAATATTATTAAAATAAAGACTGTTTATACATAGGGTTTCATTTTTAACACTCGGCCAACACTTGGCTCGACGTGCACCTACTCTAACAATCTCCCACTTGCACTAGAGCCAACTACCCATATACTTCAAACCCATTGATTCGCGATGCTTCTCGAATAATGGTCCCGGTAAAGGCTTAGTTAGTGGATCAGCAACATTATCTGCGGAGCCGACATTGTCGATTGACACATCTCCTCTTTCCACAATCTCTCTAAGGATGTGGTACTTTCTCAGTACGTATTTGGACTCTTGATGAGACCTTGGCTCCTTCGCCTGAGCTATAGCTCCCGTGTTGTCACACATCACCGGGATAGGAGCAACTCCATTAGGAATGACGCCCAACTCTTGGACGAAATTCCTAATCCAAACAGCCTCCTTTGTTGCAGCCGATGCAGCAATGTATTCGGCCTCAGTGGTGGAATCCGCAGTGCTGTCTTTCTTGGAACTCTTCCAAGAGACAGCACCATCATTGAGCATGAATACGAACCCAGAGGTTGACTTCGAGTCATCGATATCGCTTTGGAAGCTAGAGTCGGTATAGCCTTCCAATTTCAGTTCTCCACCCCCATAGACCAAGAACAACTTATTGGTCCTTCTCAAATACTTGAGGTTGTCTTTCACAGCTTTCCAGTGTGGAAGACCAGGGTTGGATTGATATCTACTCACTACACTTAGTGCAAACGCCACGTCAGGACGTGTAGATATCATCCCATACATGATGCTACCAATCGCAGAAGCATAAGGAATGATTGTCATCGCCGCTATCTCTGCATCAGTCGTGGGAGACATAGACTTGGATAGGGACACGCCATGACACATTGGTAGATGTCCTCTCTTGGACTCATCCATCGAGAACCGCTTCACGATGGTATCAATGTATGTGGATTGGGTGAGACCAAGCAATCTTTTTGATCTATCTCTATTGATCTGTATTCCCAATACAAAAGATGCTTCACCCAAGTCCTGCATTGAGAACTTGCTTGCTAACCATATTTTAGTTGATTGCAACATTCCTACATCATTCCCAATGAGTAGAATATCCTCAACATAAAGCACCAGGAATGTCACAGCACTCCCACTGACCTTCTTATACACACAGGGTTCCTCAGGATTCTTAGTAAAATCAAACTCTTTGATTGTACTATCGAATCTGAGGTTCCAACTCTTAGATGCCTGTTTTAGACCATAAATAGATCTTTGAAGTTTGCATACCATATGCTCACTTCCGATAGATGTAAACCCTTCAGGTTGAGACATGTAAATCTCTTCCTTAATATCCCCATTAAGAAAGGCTGTCTTAACATCCATCTGCCATATCTCATAGTCATACCATGCAGCTATGGCTAGCAAAATCCTTATGGACTTGAACATTGCGACTGGGGAAAAGGTTTCCTCAAAGTCAACTCCTTGTCTTTGAGTATATCCTTTTGCCACCAATCGCGCCTTGAAGGTCAATACCTTCCCATCCGCCCCAAGTTTCCTTTTGTAAATCCATTTACACCCTATGGGAACAGTTCCCTCAGGTGGATCCACAAGATTCCACACTTGGTTCGAATGCATGGAATTCATCTCAGATTCCATAGCTTCAAGCCATTTGGATGAATCGGCATCAGATAACGCTTCCTTGAAGGTCCTTGGATCACATCCAAGGTTAGGCTCATCATGGCCCTCTTCAAGAAGCAGACCATACCTCATAGGTGGTCTCGAGACTCTCTCGGATCTTCTAGGAGCTTGTATCTCCTCACTTGGCTCCTCGGGTGTGGGTTCTACAACTGTGGGTGTCTCTCGAACTTCTTCGAGTTCTATCATCTCGCCTTTTCTATCTAATAGAAATTCTTTTTCCAAAAAGGTTGCATTCCTAGAAACAAACACCTTTGTTTCTTGGGGATGATAGAAATAATATCCAACTGAATTCCTTGGATATCCCACAAAGTAGCATAAAATGGATCGACTATCCAATTTATCTCCCACTGCCTGCTTCACGTAAGCAGGGCACCCCCATATTCTAAGATAAGAATATTTTGGAGGCTTACCCATCCATATCTCATATGGTGTCTTATCAACTGCCTTTGTATGGACATTGTTCAACAACAGTGCCGCTGTCTCAAGCGCATATCCCCAAAAGGATGGCGGCAACTCCGTGAACCCCATCATAGACCGAACCATGTCCATCAAAGTTCGGTTACGACGCTCCGAAACACCATTCAACTGCGGTGTAGCGGGCGGAGTCCACTGCGAGAGAATCCCATTCTCCCTAAGATACTCTTGGAACTCGGCACTCAAGTACTCACCACCTCGATCCGATCGAAGTGTCTTGATGCTTCGTCCCAACTGCTTCTCTACTTCACTTCTGAATTCTTTGAACCTTTCAAAGGCTTCAGACTTGTATTTCATCAAATACACATACCCATACCTCGAAAAGTCATCGGTAAAGGTGATGAAGTAGGCATGTCCATGCTTAGTGGTGATGCTAAGTGGACCGCACACGTCGGTATGGATCAAATCCAATAACCCTTTGGCTCGCTCCACATGGCCCTTAAAGGGAATTTTGGTCATCTTTCCTTTTAGACAGGATTCACAAGTCGTGAGAGCATTAATATCAGACATATCAAACATGCCAACTCCCACTAGCTTGTTCATCCTTCTTAGGGAAATATGTCCTAATCGAGCATGCCATAATTGTGCCATATTAAGAGTATCTTGCTTGCGCTTGTTTGTTGTTGTTATTGCTTGGACATTGTTTAGTGGAATATCTTTCAATTTTAAGGTGTAGAGATCGTTTTCAAGTTCTCCAGTACCAATTAAACATTCATTCTTGTAAATGTTGCAAACACCTTTGCTAAATAAACAAGAATATCCATCTTTATCTAGCATAGAAATGGAAATAATGTTTTTCACCAACTCCGGTACAAACAAAACGTCTCTCAAAATAAACTTAAAATCATTGTTCAAAAGCAAGTAAACATCTCCTATAGCCTTGGCAGCAACCCTTGCTCCATTGCCCATCCTCAAGAAGGTCTCACCCTCTCTGAGCCTCCTACTTCTTCCCATCACCTGCAAATCATTACAGAGATGTGAGCCACAGCCGGTATCCAATACCCAAGAAGTAGAGTTAATTGAGATATTTACTTCAATATAGAACATACCTTTTCCAGAACCCTTCTGGGCAAGATATTCCCTGCAGTTACGCCTCCAATGTCCAGGCTTCTTGCAGTGATGACAGATGTCAACAGTCTTGTCAGCCTTCACTGGTGTGGCTGCCACAACGGGACTCGGAGACTGCCTCTTCAAGGGCACGTTCTTCTTGGGACGTTGGAAAGAACGCTTCTTTCCCTTCCCTTGTGGATCGGTCTTCGTACCAGATGAAGAACCCACATAAAGAACCGACTTCTCTTTCTTGATAATGGACTCAAAAGTCACAAGCATGTTTACCAACTCTTCAAGTCTCGGCTCAAGCTTGTTCATATTGAAGTTCACCACAAAAGGATCAAATGAGCTAGGCAACGATAGCAGCAACACATCAGTGGTCAACTCCGAAGGCAAGATCAGATCCATGCCAACGAGCTTATCCACGAGCCCAATCAACTTTAGGCCATGCTCATGGACCGAAGCCCCATCTCGCATGCGTAAAGTGATGAGCTCCTTGACTGTAGCATGCCTAAGAGGCCGAGTCTGCTCACCAAAGTGCTCCTTGAGGTGCAAATGAATGTCAACAGCATTCTTTGCATCCTCGAAACGCCTTTGCAGCTCATCGTTCATAGAAGCCTACATATAACACTTCGCCTTCAAGTCATGGTCACACCATTCCTTGTAGGTCTGCAATTCCTCGGGAGTGCAGCCAGTCGGAGCCTCAGCAGGGGGCGACTCAGTCAGTGTATATGCAATCTTTTCCGAGTTTAGGACGATTTTTAGATTTCTTAGCCAAGTGAGATAGTTAGGTCCGGTTAACACATGTTTTTCGAGTATAACGGATAGCGGGTTGCGTATCGAAGACATTATCAAACTTTTTTACTGAAAAGTAAAACAGATAAATGTTAATGACTATTTTAAAATATTTAATAAGATATAAAGTTTGGACTTTTACTTTATAAATTTTCGCTCTCACTGTTTTGACATTTTCACTACCCTCTAGTGAAAACGGGAAACTCCTTTCCTCAGTAGGTATGTAAGGCCCAATTACCGGATTATGATCCCGAATAATATCAGCCAATCACAATTCCTAAAAGGTAGTTTCCAATTGCATCGCCATGCAACCCTTAACGTAAACTTTTGTCTCACGTTTGATTAGGACCCAATATGACGTCGTTCATCTTTACGTTTCAAGCCTTACCCATCGATGTTGAACCTTAATGGACGGTCGCCATGAGTTCCCTCAATAATATGAGCCGAAATCATGAGAGTTCCACGTAGTTCACATCACCATGTCAATGGATGTTACAGCTTTCCGGCACCCAGGGCCCCCCAATAATATGAGCCGAGCCCCGAGCACGGGTAGCGTTCATCATGCACCCATTGTCGATGGAAGACATGGAAATTATAAACAAATTTATAATTCCCCTTTCCGGGCTTGATATTAATTTTGAATCTTATTCAAAATGAGGGTTTTTAATTTTGAAAGGTCTCATCATTAATTTTATTTAAAAGCTCGCCATGTTTGATCGTATGTTTGCCGGATTCATGCAACTTTGTTATTATCATAATAATAACGCACATACTCATTATTTATAACATATCATGCATATATTATAAACAGTAAACAAAATAAGGATGATCAATCGCCCCAACACTAATGGCCCGTGTGAGCTAAACACGGGCCTAGGTCCAATCCTAGGGAAATGCACGGGATGCAAATGCAACTATTACATTAGCTTCCAATATTTACATGTCTTCGATCTTCATAATCATCAAGGCCACCATCTTCCAATCTTGATATTCCACTATACTAATATTTACAAATAAATATCCATGGCAAATAGGGATACATCTCATGGGGTGGGAACGGGCCATAAACCAAGCCCACTTTAAATTTGATAATTATTACAATCATTCAACACAAAATATCCTAGCATACACCTAGCAAATTGGGCTTGGGCTTTTGATCATCCTTCATGCATAATATCACAAATCATACACCATCAATTAATTATCACAATAATTAATTGATCCAATATTATATATCTTGATCCAATCTCTAACCGCCACTTTATAAACTAAATTAACAAAGTATACGAATACTTATGTCTACTTTCCAATTAATTTATTTATAACCGAATTTCTTGTAAATCACGATTTACTATAAATAATTAAAGTCCAACTTAAATTATTTATTTCATGAGAAAATATTTGCAACTATTGTAATTTTAAACTTAAGGGCCCAAAAACTTATTTTCCCACAAAATATTTTTGGCCCATTTAAAATTCACAAATATGTTAGCCATCCAATGGCCCAACAACTCAAGGCCCATGACACTTTGATATTTCAAAACACCTTTTGAAAACCCTAGTCGTCATCGCCGTCGCCGGAGCTCCGTCGCCGGATTCCGGCAACAAATTTTTTTTTTTTATTAGACATAGGGGCTGTTCGGGCAGCCCCTCGGGCTGCCCTTGCTGCCCAAAATGGGCAGCACTACGGGCAGCCCGAGCTGCCCGACACGCGCAGCAACATGCTGCCCGAAACCTCCCCCAAAAACAAGCCTCGGTTTGTTGCTAAAATGTTTCTCATGCGGTTAGAAATCAATCTCAATATAATATCTTGTAATTGCGACACAAATCGTAACCTGGCTCTGATACCACTTGAAAGGGGATCGGTTACGGTGACCAGAAGCGCAACGGAAGTTTAAAAATTTTATTTTTCATAAGAAATTTTCGGCCACCTTGATTTAATGTGTAGCAAATACAAAAACACAAACTATGACATTCATAGGGTGTTAAGAAATTTACCTATCAATCTCAAGAGATTGATGAATGGCACCAACCAAGTTGTAAACAACTTGGCTCTTTAAGGATGACAAGTCTTCAAGCTCTCCAACATTCAAAAATTAGGCCCACCACTTGCTAGGTAAATCCCATCTTAATTTGCACTAGAAAATTAAGAGGATTTTTCAAGGAGAAGAACATTTCTTCCTCAACACTTGAAGAAGAAAATGAGAGAAAAACTTGGAGAGAAATCAACCCAATTTTCGGCCAAGGTAGAGTAGGAGTGGAGGAGAATGAGTTAATTCATTGTCTTGATTGTGAGAAAAGTAAAAATGCAAAAAATTGCATGCCATGCAATTTTTAATTCAAAAGTATTCTCCAACCTTTCATCTCCCAAGCATGCAAAACCTAAAAGGCTTGTAACATTTACAAAGGGCCCATGGACTTTTAATTTAAATGTCTCAAACACATTTGAGCCCATTTAACTTTACTTGATTTTACTCAAGTCCACTAGTTAAATAATTATTTCCAATTGGGCTCTACAAGGCCCAATGTTATTTAATTAATTCAACACTTGAATTAATTTAATTATTTAGACTCTACTAGGCCCACTAGTGTTTAATTAATTCAACACTTGAATTAATTTAATTTAGTACATAATAATGTTTATGAAAATCACAATATTCAAATACATTATTTTCTTGGCCAACTTTTAATTTAGGAACACTTCCATAAATTAAAATTTACATTTCTCTCATAGAAGTCATACTTCTATTTTTCCTTACGCTTATAAGCTCATTTATAAGCCGTTCAACACATTGAACTATTTTACTTCTCAACTGGATCTAGAAAGCTAGCACTTGTGTGGCCCTCAATGGTTCATTGATACAACTAGCCGTGGGTTCACATCTCCATGTGATTCGGACTAAACATGTCCTTATACGAGCATACCCCAATTGCTCCATTCTTACTTATCAACTCCTTGATAATAAGAACGTCAGAACTCAAGTCTGATAGTACCCAACCAATCATGTTAAACGCCTAGCAGCATCGCTTACATGATTCCCTAGGTATCAAATGATAGTGCCTGCAAGAACCATTCAATTATGGTTAGCGTACAGTACGGTCCCTTCAACTCATATATCCCGACCGATTCGACAACCATTGGTTTATCGAGAGTTGTCAATGAATCGATACTATGTGTCATGTCGTAGTTGCATCGATGGTGTAATCTATGAAACCCCTTTCATAATTACCACCATACTCTGATCAGAGATTTCAAACTACACGCACATGAAAACACATAGGATATCCATACCCGTAGGTAAGCGGTGAATCCCCGACTACAATGCATCGACTCCTATATGTTTCGCCATAACACCCAACCTTGCTACCTGATGACCCCTTAAGAGTCGGTAAACAAGTCAAAGTGAAATGCTAGCACATAGAGTCTCAATGTTGTCCCGGGTCATAAGGACTAATGGTGTACAACCATAAACTAGGACGTTTCCACTCGATAAGTGAGAACCACTTGGAAAGTCCTTTATGGAGGGTTGTTCAGTGCACTCTACCAGGAGCACCTATCTGCATGATCGGACATCACAATGTCCCCTACCAATGAAACATGGTACTCACATCGCAGATACTAGTCTCTAACTCGAGCGGCCTATATCCTTCTTAGCGGCGGCTGAATCGACTAGGAACTGTTTAGAATATACAGTATTCCGAATATGAGTTTCATGATACTCATCATATGAGCATCTCATATTCTTTCTACTATTTGTATACTCAAGGACTTTATCTATGCAACTAGCATGAGTATACAGATAAAGAAGTGCCAAAACAGTAATTTCAAATATTATTAAAATAAAGACTTTTGATACATAGAGTTTCATTGTGAACACTCGGCCAACACTTGGCTCGACGTGCACCTACTCTAACAATCCTTTCCGAATTCAAGACGATTTTCAGGTTTCTTAGCCAAGTGAGGTAATTAGGTCCAGTTAATATGTGTTTGTCGAGTATTCCAGATAGCGGACTCCTAATCAAATACATTATCAAATTGTACTGAAAAGTAAGAACAGATAAATGTTGATGACTATTTTAAAATATTTGGTAAGATATAAAGTATGGACTTTTACTTTATAAATTTTCGCTCCCACTGTTTTGACATCTTTCACTACCCTCTGGTGAAAACGGGAAACTCCTTTCCTCAGTAGGTACGTGAGGTCCAATTAGCGAATTATGATCCCGAATAATATCGGCCAATTACAATTCCTAAAAGGTAGTTTCCAATTGCATCTCCATGCAACCCTCTACGTAACCTTTTGTCTCACGTTTGATTAGAACCCAAGAATATGACGTCGTTCATCTTTACGTGTCAAGCCTTACCCATCGATGTCGAACCTTAATGGACGGTCGCCATGAGTTCCCTCAATAATATGAGCCGAAATCATGGGAGTTCCACGTAGTTCACATCACCATGTCAATGGACGTCACAGCAATATGAGCCAAGCCCCGAGCACGGGTAGAGTTCAACATGCACCCATTGTCGATGGAAGACATGGAAATTATAAAAAAATTTATAATGCCCCTTTTCGGGCTTGATATTAATTTTGAATCTTATTCAAAATGAGGGTTTTTTAATTTTGAAAGGTCTCATCATTAATTTTATTTTAAAAGCTCGCCATGTTTGATCGTATGTTTGCCGGATTCATGCAACATTGTTATTATCATAATAATAACGCACATACTCATTATTTGTAACATATCATGCATATATTATAAACAGTAAACAAAACAAAGATGATCAATTGCCCCAAAACTAACGGCCCGTGTGAGCTAAAAACGGGCCTAGGTCCAATCCTAGGGAAATGCATGGGATGCAAATACATCTATTACATATGCTTCCAATATTTACATGTCTTCGATCTTCATAATCATCATGGCCACCATCTTCCAATCTTGATCTTCCACTATACTAATATTTACAAATAAATATCCATGGCAAATAGGGATACATCTCATGGGGTGGGAACGGGCCATAAACGAAGCCCACTTTATAAATTGACAATTATTACAATCATTCAACACAAAATATCCTAGCATACACCTAGAAAATTGGGTTTGGACTTTTGATCATCCTTCATGCATAATATCACATATTATACACCATCTATTAATTATCACAATAATTAATTGATCCAATATTATATATCTTGATCCAATCACTAACCGCCACGATTATAAACTAAATTCGCGAAGTATACAAACTCCTTTGTTTACTTTCTAATTAATTTATTTATAACCGAATTTCTTGTAAATCACCATTTACTATAAATAATTAAAGTCCATCTTAAATTATTTATTTCATGAGAAAATATTTGCAACTTTTGTAAATTTAAACTTAAGGGCCCAAAAAATCATTTTTCACAAAAAACATTTTGGTCCATATAAATTTCACAAATATGTTAGCCATCCAATGGCCCAACAACTCAAAGCCCATGACAGTTTGATATTTTAAAACACCTTTAGAAAACCCTAGTCGTTATTGCCGCTGCCGGAGCTCCGTCGTCGGATTCCGGCCAACTTACCAAAATTTTTTTTTTATTAAAATCATAGGGGGTTCGGAGGGGCTGCCCTTGCTGCCCGAAATGGGCAGCCCAAGCTGCCCGAAATGGGCAGCAACATGCTGCCCGAAAAACCCCTCACATTGCCTTGATTTTTGTTGCAAAAATTCAACTCATGCGGTTAGAAATCGACCTCAATATAATATTATGTAAATGCTACACAAAATAGTATCCATTGCTCTTGATACCACTTGAAAAGGGATCGAATAAGGTGTTCAAATGCGCAACGGAAGTTCAAAAATTGTTTTTCAAGAAGAAAAATCGAACACCTCATATACTCGGATGTGTAGCAAATACAAAAATACAAAATTGACATTCATATTGTGTTTAGAAATGTACCTATCAATCTCAAAGATTGATGTAATGGCTCCAACTAAGTTGTAAACAACTTAGCTCTTGAAGGTAGACAATCTACAAGCTTCTTTCTTTCTTTCAAAATCAAGCTCACCACTAACTAGGAAAATCCACCTTACACTTGCACTAGAAAATGTATGACATTTTTCTTTGAGAATAGAATTGTTTCTCCAACTATTGAAGAACAAGATAAGAGAAAAATTTTGAGAGAATGTAGTGTAAATTTCGGCCATCACACCATTTAAAGACAAGGGAGGAAGACTTTTCTTGGTTGTGGAAAAAGGTAAAGCAAAAAGTTGCATGCCAAGCCTTGGTTATACAAAAAGATGTCTCCAACCCTTCACCTCCCTTGAATGTTTTTCTATTTGGATTTGTAACAATTACAAAGTCCATGGACTTTTATTTAAATGTCTCAAACACATTTGAGACCATTTAACATTTACTTGATTTTACTCAAGCCCACTAGTTTAATAATTATTTCTAATTGGGCTCTACAAGGCCCAATGTAATTTAATTAATCCAACACTTGAATTAATTTAATTATTTGGACTCTACTAGGTCCACTAGTGTTTAATTAATTCAACACTTTGAATTAATTTAATTTAGTCCATAATAATGTTTATGAAAATCACAATTTTTCAAATACATAACTTGTTTGGCCAACTTTTAATTTAGGAACACTTCCTCAAATTAAAAGTTATATTCTCTCATAGAAGTCATACTTCTATTTTTCATTACGCCTATAAACTCCTTTATAAGCCGTTCAACACATTGAACTATTTTACTTCTCAACGGGATCTAGAAAGCTAGTACTTGTGTGGCCCTCAATGGTTCACTGATACAACTAGCCGTGGGTTCACATCTCCATGTGATTCGGACTAAACATGTCCTTATNGATTCGACAACCATTGGTATATCGAGAGTTGTCAATGAATCGATACTATGTGTCATGTCGTAGTTGCATCGATGGTGTAATATATGAAACCCCTTTCATAATTACCACCATACTCTGATTAGAGATTTCAAACTACATACACATAGGATATCCATACCCGAAGGTAAGCGGTGAATCCCTGACTACAATGCATCGACTCCTATATGTTTCGCCAAAACACCAAACCTTGCCACCTGATGACCCCATGGGTGTCGGTAAACAAGTCAAAGTGTAATGCTAGCACATAGAGTCTCAATGTTGTCCCGGGTCATAAGGACTAATGGTGTACAACCATAAACTAGGACGTTTCCACCCGATAAGTGAGAACCACTTGGAAAGTCCTTTATGGAGGGTTGTTCAGTGCACTCTACCAGGAGCACTTATCTGCATGTTCGGACATCACAATGTCCCCTACAAATGAAACATGGTACTCACATCACAGATACTAGTCTCGAACTCGAGCGGCCTATATCTTTCTTAGCGGGCTGAATCGACTAGGAACTGTTTAGAATATGCAGAATTCCAAATATGAGTTTCATGATACTCATCATATGAGCATCTCATATTCTTTCTACTATTTGTATATTCAAGGGCTTTATCTATGCAACTAGCATGGGTATACAAATAAAGCTGTGCCAAAATATTAATTTCAAATATTATTAAAATAAAGATTGCTTATACATAGAGTTTCATTATGAACACTCGGCCAACACTTAGCTCGACGGGCACCTACTCTAACATGGTAGACTACGAAATCCATGTACCATATTTTGTTAATCGTTCTGAAGAGTTTGTGTTAGCCGAGTGGCACATCACTACGGCCATACAAAGAAAGTTTTCTTTTTCTTACTCTTCCTTTCCGGCTTCTCCCCTTACTGCTACCTCCTATAAGGGTTCATTCCTAACTCAGCACTATACTTTAACAGTAGAGCTTTACCAAAGCTATCTTCTTTTCTGTAAAGCATAATCTGCTTACCTGCATGCAATCCACTTTGCTGACTCGCTGCTAACACTAGATGCTTAGCTATTAATACTCGCTTTCAATGAGCTTGCTATCAGCTAAGTAAGCTCCCCCTCTCACTACGTTTCTGATCTAGGATTGCTAGATCTTCTCACCGTCTGATTCATACCTAAAGAAAGATCTCACTTCTGTTTACTCAGACTCCTCTTTCTTATCGAAGACTCTGGCAGCTGGAACTCATCGGCAGCGACTCTTACCACTGCAACCTAAGCACTCAGGCCTTGGAGCTGATCTGTCAGTCCATCATTACCCCAAATCTCCACTTTGAAGTGAAGCGATTTCGTTCATTCCCGAGTCGATAATAGCCTGAGGATGAAACCATATCCCTGTAATGGCACATCAGCTTACCGATTCCAGCATAAGCATTCATTCAAGAGAAAGCCCCTTCTATCTCGCGCATATCACGCTGATGAGAAGAAAAGTGTCCATAACATCACTCGCTGGGAAGACATTTCCCTTCAAAAAGAAAGAAGGCAGGGCTTAGGCTTTCACTGCGAAGGAAGGTATTTATTTAAGACCCTACTACTATTCAATAGAGCAGAATTTTATCATCCCAAAGGAAAGATGAATGGGAAGAGGTCTGCAAAGAGGTACCACTTCGCATCCTAAGGGAAGCCCTTCCTTATTTCTATGAAAGCAATAGATTCGCAGACGACAGAGACTCTCGCTTTTCCTAGTAAATAGGCCACGTAGCTGGCTGGATTCGAAGATAGAGCCCCCTGCCATGATCCGCTGAAAGTGAAGGTATGTCCGGTTAAGAAAACCACCCAAAGGATCCCGTTGAAGCATCGTCTTCAGAGTCCCTATCATCCCTCTCTCTCGCTCTCTCTTCGGCAAAGTAGCTTCAGTCCGCTCTTCTCTCTAGCGAGAGGGCATCTCTCTCTGTCAGGTGATTTCCTCATGAAAGAGCTGTAAGGGCAATCCATATCTCCTGAGGCGTGGCTCTCTTTATCTTTAGTGACTCAAGCCGAAAGTTCTTCCAGTTTGAAGCTCGTCAAGTAGCTCATGACATACTTCTTTAAGAAGAAAAGGATCTTTCATTCAGAGGAATTTCATATGTTAGAAGCTAACAAATAAGATAGAGGACGAGAAGATAGACGAAGAATGTTGTCGCGCGAGTGGTAATATTCGCAGTTTAGAAGCATTTTTTGGTAAAAGAGAACCCAGGTCTTTGATGAAATCTCATGTGAATGCCCTTTGGTTCTGTTGGCGGCTGATAATCTTATTAGAGTAGGTGTACGTCGAGCCAAGTGTTGGCCGAATGTTCACAATGAAACTCTATG
>NC_133314.1:11220676-11267395 GCF_012295235.1 Primulina huaijiensis | reverse complement strand
ATAGGAGTCGATGCATTGTAGTCGAGGATTCACCGCTTACCTTCGAGTATGGATATCCTATGTGATCTCTTGCGTATGTAGTTTGAAATCTCTGATCAGAGTATGGTGGTAATTATGAAAGGGGTTTCATAGATTACACAATCGATGCAACTACGACATGACACATAGTATCGATTCATTGACAACTCTCGATATACCAATGGTTGTCGAATCGATCGGGATATATGAGATGAAGGGACCGTACTGTACGCTAACCATAATAGAATGGTTCTTGCATGCACTATCATTTGATACCTAGGGAATCATGTAAGCGATGCTGCTAGGCGTTTAACAAGATTGGTTGGGTACTATCAGACTTGAGTTCTGACGTTCTTGTTATCAAGGAGTTGATTAGTAAGAATGGAGCAATTGGGGTATGCTCAAATAAGGACATGTTTAGTCCGAATCACATGGAGATGTGAACCCACGGCTAGTTGTATCAATGAACCATTGAGGGCCACACAAGTATTAGCTTTCTAGATCCCGTTGAGAAGTAAAATAGTTCAATGTGTTGAACGGCTTATAAAGGAGTTTATAAGCGTAAGGAAAAATAGAAGTATGACTTCTATGAGAGAAATGTAATTTTTAATTTATGAATGTGTTCCTAAATTAAAAGTTGGCCAAATAAATAATGTATTTGAAAATTGTGATTTTCATAAACATTATTATGGACTAAATTAAATTAATTCAAATGTTGAATTAATTAAACACTAGTGGGCCTAGTAGAGTCAAATATTTATATTAATTCAAGTGTTGAATTAATTAAATTACATTGGGCCTCGTAGAGCTCAATTGGAAATAATTATTAAACTAGTGGGCTTGAGTAAAATCAAGTAAAGTTTAATTGGGCTCAAATATGTTTGAGACATTTAAATAAAAGTCAATGGGTTTTTTAATTGTTACAAGCCCAAGTAGAATGCATGCAAGGGAGGTGAAGAGTTGGGGCAACTTTTTGAGTAAAAGGCATGCATGCCTTTGTAACTTTTTGAGACAACTTTTTGCAAAACCAAGAATTTTCTTCTCTCCTCCCATTCTTCACGTTGGCCGAAATTTTCTTTACTTTTCTCTCCAATTTTTCTCTTCATTTTGGTTGAGGAAACACTTACTTCTCCTTGAAAAATCTTCATATTTTTCTAGTGCAAAATTTGAGGGGATCTTCCTAGTTGGTGGTGGGCCTAATTTTGGAGCAAAGAAGCTTGTAGATTGGGTCATCCTTTCAAGAGCCAAGTTGTTTACAACTTTGTTGGAGCCATTACATCAATCTTTGAGATTGATAGGTAATTTTCTAAACACACTATGTATGACATATTTCGTGATTTTTATATTTGCTACACATATTAGTAGAGGATATTCGAATTTCTTGTTGAAAAACAATTTTTAAAACTTTCGTTGTCGCATTTGAACACCTAAAATCAATCCCTTTCAAGTGGTATCATGAGCTAAGGATACTATTTTGTGTAGCATTTACATAATATTATATTGAGGTCAATTTCTAACCGCATGAGATGATTTGTTGCAAAGAATTCAAGGCCGAATTGGAGCTGGTTTTGGGCAGCAAGTTGCTGCCCATTTTGGGCAGCCAAGCTGCCCGAGAGGCTGCCCGAAACGGGCAGCAAGGGCAGCCTCCCTTCGAAAATTAAAAAAAAAAAAAAATTTCTGAAAGTTGGCCGGAATCCGGCGACGGCGATGACGACTAGGGTTTCCAAAAGTGTTTTGGATTATCAAAGTGTCATGGGCCTTGAAGTTGTTAGGTCATTAGATGGCTAACATAATTTGTGAAATTTAAATGGGCCAAAATGTTTTTGGTGAAAAATGATTTTTTGGGCCCTTAAGTTTAAATTTAAAAAAGTTGCAAATAGTTTCTTATGAAATAAATAATTGAAGTTGGACTTTAATTATTTATAGTAAATTGTGATTTACAAGAAATTCGCTTATAAATAAATTAATTTGAAAGTAGACAAAGGTGTTTGTATACTTTGTTAATTTAGTTTATAATCGTGGCGGTTAGTGATTGGATCAAGATATATAATATTGGATCAATTGATTATTGTGATCAAAAGCCCAAGCCCAATTTGCTAGGTGTATGCTAGGATATTTTGTGTTGAATGATTGTAATAATTATCAAATTTAAAGTGGACTTGGTTTATGGCCCATTCTCACCCCATGAGATGTATCCCTATTTGCCATGGATATTTATTTGTAAATATTAGTATAGTGGAAGATCAAGATTGGAAGATGGTGGCCTTGATGATTATGAAGATCGAAGACATGTAAATATTAGAAGCTAATGTAATACTTGCATTTGCATCCCATGCATTTCTCTAGGATTGGACCTAGGCCCGTGTTTAGCTCACACGGGCCATTAGTATTGGGGCGATTGATCATCCTTGTTTGTTTACTATTTATAATATATTCATGATATGTTATAAATAATGAGTATGTGCGTTATTATTATGATAATAAAAAAGTTGCATGAATCCGGCAAACATACGATCAAACATGGCGAGCTTTTAAAATAAAATTATTGATGAGACCTTTCAAAATTAAAAACCCTCATTTTGAATAAGATTCAAAATTAATATCAAGCCCGAAAAGGGAAAGTTGTTTATAATTTCCATGTCTTTCATCGACAATGGGTGCATGATGAACGCTACCCGTGCTCGGGGCTCGGCTCATATTATTGGGGGGGCCCTGGGTGTCGGAAAGCTGTGACATCCATTGACATGGTGATGTGAACTACGTGGAACTCCCATGATTTTGGCTCATATTATTGAGGGAACTCATGGTGACCGTCCATTAAGGTTCAACATCGATGGGTAAGGCTTGACACGTAAAGATGAACGACGTCATATTATTGGGTTATAATCAAACGTGAGACAAAAGTTTACGTAGAGGGTTGCATGGTGATGCAATTTGAAACTACCTTTTAGGAATTGTGTTTGGCTGATATTATTCGAGATCATAATTCGCTAATTGGACCTTGCGTACCTACTGAGGAAAGGAGTTTCCCGTTTTCACTAGAGGGTAGTGAAAGATGTTAAAACAGTGGGAGCGAAAATTTATGAAGTAAAAGTCCATACTTCATATCTTACTAAATATTTTAAAATAGTCAATAACATTTATCTGTTTTACTCTTCAGTACAAATTGTGACAATGTCTTCGATTCGCAATCCGCTATCTGCAATACTCGAAAAACACATATTAACTGGACCTAATTACCTCACTTGGCTAAGAAATCTGAAAATCGTCTTGAATTCGGAAAANGAATTGCAGACTTACAAGGAATGGTGTGACCATGACTTGAAAGCCAAAGTGTTATATGCAGGCTTCTATGAATGATGAGAAGTCGGTTCTTTATGTGGGTTCTTCATCTGGTACGGAGATTGGTCCACATGGGAAGGGAAAGAAGCGTTCTTTCCAACATCCCAAGAAGAACGTGCCCTTGAAGAGGCAAGCTCCGAATCCCGTTGGGGCAGCTACACCAGTTAAAGCTGACAAGACTGTTGACATCTATCATCACTGCAAGAAGCCTGGACGTTGGAGGCGTAACTGCAGGGAATATCTTGCCCAGAAAGGTTCTGGAAATGGTATGTTCTATATCAAAGTAAACATTTCAATTAACTCTACTTCTTGGGTATTAGATACCGGCTGTGGCTCACATCTCTGTAATGAGTTGCAGGTGATGGGAAGAAGTAGGAGACTAAGGGAAGGTGAGACCTTCTTGAGGATGGACAATGGAGCAAAAGTTGCTGCCAAGGCCGTAGGAGATGTTTGTTTACTTTTGAACAATGACTTTAAGTTAATTTTAAGAGATATTTTGTTTGTACCAGATTTGGTGAAAAACATTGTTTCCATTTCTATGCTTGATAAAGATGGATTTTCTTGTTTATTTAGCAAATGTGTTTGCAACATTTACAAGAATGAATGTTTAATTGGTACTGGAGAACTTGAAAACGATCTCTACAACTTAAAATTGAAAGATATTCCACTAAACAATGTCCAAGCTATAACAACAACAAACAAGCGAAAACAAGATACTCTAAATTCGGCACAATTGTGGCATGCTCGATTAGGACATATTTCCCTAAGAAGGATGAACAAGCCAGTGGGAGTAGGCATGTTTGATATGTCTGATATTAATGTTCTCACGACTTGTGAATCCGGTCTAAAAGGAAAGATGACCAAAATTCTCTTTAAGAGCCATGTGGAGCGAGCCAAAGGGTTATTGGATTTGATACATACCGATGTGTGCGGTCCGCTTAGCATCACCACTAAGCCTGGACATGCCTACTTCATCACCTTTACCGATGACTTTTCGAGGTATGGGTATGTGTATTTGATGAAATACAAGTTTGAATCCTTTTGTGGGGACCCGGGCTCTAACTCAATTATCTTTGGGATTAAATCGATCTTTGCTGGAAAATATGGGTCAAAAATTTGCTTTTAACATAACACATATACATAAAATTTATTTCATTTCATTAAAAGCAAAAACATGCTTGTTTCATTCATACAATCAAACTNCAGTATAAAACATGTATACATGCATGTCATGCAATTAAATACAAAATCATAACACATAAATCAGTAATTATGACACACTAGTGAATACAGATAAAACTCTTCGACTCTTATTCTTTGACTCGACTCATATCTAAGTCTAGGGATCCCGGTGTGAATAAGACGTAACAAGTCTCCCACCTACTCTCCCAATCGTGGTGGCGGTACGTCTTATTCCTAGACTTCGGTCCTGTCTGTATCGAGTGTCTACATTCGGAGGAAATCTGCTCCTATGCGTCGATATCACCGAACGTCTAGCTTGGCAAGTCTGCCAATGACTCTCCTATCTTAAATGCTTGAATATAAATCTATAAACAAAGCATCAACATATAAAAAGGTAACAATCTAGTATGTGATTTTGGGAAACTCAAATCAGATCTAATTCGAGTTATATCTTCCCGAATCAACATGAATTATACCTTCTTGTCGTATAATCTTTGTCGTAGTTGAAGTCTCGATGTCGAATTTGTCAATATCAAATCTGAAATGACAATGTATAGATATAATCTATCAAGACACAACTCAAAGCAAGTCTTGTACAAATCAGGAATCAATCTCGATACAATTCAACGGCATAACGGCGTAGTTTCTCGATACTAATCAACTCAAATATCAATACTCAATAGAAATACTCATAATTCTTATCAACATCAATGCATAAGACTGAATTTTGCACGATCTCAACTCAATATATATATGCTGGAAAACTCATAACAATCACATATGGTATCACTTTCTCGATTCGTTTACGTTTCTACGATGTCAATAATCTCAAGAACCCATAATTACAAGCATATCAGAATTTCCCCAACATGTAAACTCCCAAACATGCTGAAACTAAAAGATACTTACATCTTCTTGAAGCTAGTAATGAGAAGAGCAAGAATCTACACTTGGATTGAAAATCGGATGGCCGGATCATGTACAATCACAAATCCAAGGTGAAATGAAGCTTTAGCTATGGAGGTTTCTCTCTCAATTTCTGGCTGCAAATCTCGAAGGAATGAGACTAAGTACACATTATATATGCATGGCTAGGGCACATGTTTTATTTTTCACTCAACACGTCGCACCGCGGGTGCGGTAGCTTTTCATCGCGGGTGCGCTCAGGCTACGGCATTCCATCCAAACTTCTAGACTCGACGACCGCGGGTGCGCTCACTTCTAACCGCGGGTGCGGTAACCCTACTGTAATTCTTCATGTTTCAGGAATTAAAACCGCGGGTGCGGTACGTCTTGGACCGCGGGTGCGGTCTCTCTGGTAGTCAAAACTCTACTTTCTGCCCTTACACCGCGGGTGCGGTAGAAACTGGGGCGCGGGTGCGGTCTATTCTTCAAGCAACACTTCATCATTCCATTTTATCCACCTAAAATCTAGGGCATTACACCTTTGAAAGGTTCAAAAAATTCAGAAGTGAAGTAGAGAAACAGTTGGGACGAAGCATCAAGTCACTTCGATCGAATCGAGGTGGTGAGTACTTGAGTGCCGAGTTCCAAGAGTATCTTAGGGAGAATGAGATTCTCTCGCAGTGGACTCCGCCCGCTACACCAAAGTTGAAGACTTTGATGGACATGGTTCGGTCTATGATGAGGTTCACGGAGTTGCCGCCATCCTTTTGGGGGTATGCGCTAGAGACAGCGGCACTGTTGTTGAACAATTTCCATTCAAAGGCAGTTGATAAAACTCCATATGAGATATGGATGGGTAAGCCTCCCAAATAATCTTATCTTAGAATATGGGGGTGCCCTGCTTATGTGAAGCAGGTAGTAGGAGATAAATTGGATAGTCGATCCATTTTATGTTACTTTGTGGGATATCCAAGGAATTCAATTGGATACTATTTCTATCACCCCCAAGAAACAAATGTGTTTGTTTCTAGGAATGTAACCTTTTTGTAAAATTAATTTCTATTGGATAGAAAAGGAGAGATGATAGAACTCGAAGAGGTTCGAGAGACACACACAATTGTAGAATCCACACCCGAAGAGCCAAGAGAGGAGGTACAAGCTCCTAGAAGATCCATGAGAGTCTCGAGACCACCTATGAGGTATGGTCTTCTTCTTGAAAAGGGCCATGATGAGCCTATCCATGGATGTGATCCAAGGACCTTCAAGGAAGCGTTATCTGATGCCGATTCATCCAAGTGGCTTGATGTAATGGAATCTGAGATGAATTCCATGCATTCGAACCAAGTATGGAATCTCGTGGATCCACCTGAGAGAATTGTTCCCATAGGGTGTAAATGAATTTACAAGAGGAAACTTGGGGCGGATGGGAAGGTATTGACCTTCAAAGCGTGATTGATGGCAAAAGGATATACTCAAAGACAAGGAGTTGACTTTGAGAGAACCAATTCTCCAGTTGCAATGTTCAAGTCGATAAGGATATTGCTAGCCATAGCTGCATGGTATGACTATGAGATATGGCAGATGGATGTCAAAACAGCCTTTCTTAATGGAGATATTAAGGAAGAGATTTACATGTCTCAACCTGAAGGATTTACATCTATCGGAAGTGAACATATGGTATGCAAACTTCAAATATCTATTTATGGTTTAAAGCAGGCATCTAGGAGTTGGAACCTCAGATTCGATAGTACAATCAAAGGGTTTGGTTTTACTAAGAATCCTGAGGAACCCTGTGTGTATAAGAAGGTCAGTGGGAGTGCTGTGAGATTCCTGGTGCTTTATGTTGATGACATTCTACTCATTGAGAATGATGTAGGAATGTTGCAATCAACTAAAATATGGTTAGCAAGTAAGTTCTCGATGCAGGACTTGGGTGAACATCTTTTGTATTAGGAATACAGATCTATAGAGATAGATCAAGAAGATTGCTTGACCTCACCCAGTCCACATACATTGATACCATCGTGAAGCGGTTCTCGATGGATGAATCTAAGAGAGGACATCTACCAATGTGTCATGGCATGTCCCTATCCAAGTCTATGTCTCCCAAGACTGATGCAGAGATAGCGGAGATGACAAGCGTTCCTTATGCATCTGCGATTGGTAGCATCATGTATGGGATGATATCTACACGCCATGACGTGGCTTTCGTACTAAGTGTAGTGAGTAGATATCAATTGAACCCTGGTCTTCCACACTGGAAAGCTGTGAAAGACATCCTCAAGTATTTGAGAAGGACCAATAAGTTGTTCTTGGTCTATGGGGGTGGAGAGTTGAATTTGGAAGGCTATACCGACTCTAGCTTCCAAAGCGATATCGATGACTCGAAGTCAACCTCTGGGTTTGTATTCATGCTCAATGGTGCTGCTGTCTCTTGGAAGAGTTCCAAGCAAGATAGTACTGCGGATTCCACCACTGAGGCCGAATACATTGCAGCATCAACTGCAGCAAAGGAGGCTGTTTGGATAAGGAATTTTTTCCAAGAGTTGGGCGTCATTCCTAATGGAGTTGCTCCTGTCCCGGTGTTTTGTGACAACACGAGAGCTATAGCTCAAGAAAAGAAGCCCAGGTCTCATCAGAAGTCTAAACATGTATTGAGAAAGTACCACATCCTCCGAGAGATTGTAGAAAGAGGAGAAGTGTCGATTGACAAAGTCGCCTCCGCAGATAATGTTGCTGATCCGCTAACTAAGCCTTTATCTAGACCATTATTTGAGAAGCATCGCGAATCGATGGGTTTGAAGCATATGGGTAGTTGGCTCTAGTGCAAGTGGGAGATTGTTAGAGTATGTGCACGTCGAGCCAAGTGTTGGCCGAGTGTTCACACTGAAACTCAATGTATAAACAGTCTTTATTTTAATAATATTTGAAATTATTGTTTTAGCACTTCTTTATCTGTATACCCATGCTAGTTGTATAGATAAAGCCCTTGAATATACAAATAGTATAAAAAATATGAGATGCTCATATGATGAGTATCATGAAACTCATATTTGCAATACTGTATATTCTAAACAGTTCCTAGTCGATTCAGCCGCCGCTAAGAAGGATATAGGCCGCTCGAGTTCGAGACTAGTATCGGCGATGTAAGTACCATGTTTCATTGGTAGGGGACATTGTGATGTCTAAGCATGCAGATAGGTGCTCCTGGTAGAGTGCACTGAACAACCCTCCATAAAGGACTTTCCAAGTGGTTCTCACTTATCGAGTGGAAACGTCCTAGTTTATGGTTGTACACCATTAGTCCTTATGACCCGAGACAACATTGAGACTCTATATGCTAGCGTTGCACTTTGACTTGTTTACCGACTCTCAAGGGGTCATCAGGTGGCAAGGTTGGGTGTTCTGTCGAAACATATAGGAGTCGATGCATTGTAGTCGGGGATTCCCCGCTTACCTTCGGGTATGGATATCCTATGTGATCTCATGCGTATGTAGTTTGAAATCTCTGATCAGAGTATGGTGGTAATTATGAAAGGGGTTTCATAGATTACACCATCGATGCAACTACGACATGACACATAGTATCGATTCATTGACAACTCTCGATATACCAATGGTTGTCGAATCGGTCGGGATATATGAGTTGAAGGGACCGTACTGTACGCTAACCATAATTGAATGGTTCTTGCAGGCACTATCATTTGATACCTAGGGAATCATGTAAGCGATGCTGCTAGGCGTTTAACATGATTGGTTGGGTACTATCAGACTTGAGTTCTGACGTTCTTGTTATCAAGGAGTTGATAAGTAAGAATGGAGCAATTGGGGTATGCTCAAATAAGGACATGTTTAGTCCGAATCACATGGAGATGTGAACCCACGGCTAGTTGTATCAATGAACCATTGAGGGCCACACAAGTACTAGCTTTCTAGATCCCGTTGAGAAGTAAAATAGTTCAATGTGTTGAACGGCTTATAAAAGAGTTTATAAGCGTAAGGAAAAATAGAAGTACGACTTCTATGAGATAAAGGTAATTTTTAATTTATGAATGTGTTCCTAAATTAAAAGTTGTCCAAATAAATAATGTATTTGAAAATTGTGATTTTCATAAACATTATTATGGTCTAAATTAAATTAATTCAAGTGTTGAATTAATTAAACACTAGTGGGCCTAGTAGAGTCCAAATAATTATATTAATTCAAGTGTTGAATTAATTAAATTACATTGGGTCTCGTAGAGCCCAATTGAAAATAATTGTTAAATAGTAGGCTTGAGTAAAATCAAGTAAAGTTTAATTGGGCTCAAATATGTTTGAGACATTTAAATAAAAGTCCATGGGCCTTGTAATTGTTACAAGCCCAAGTAGAATGCATGCAAGGGAGGTGAAGAGTTGGGGCAACTTTTTGAGTAAAAGGCATGCATGCCTTTGTAACTCAACTTTTTGCAAAACCAAGAATTTTCTTCTCTCCTCTCATTCTACACTTTGGCCAAAATTTTCTTGACTTTTCTCTCCAATTTTTTTCTCTTCATTTTTGTTGAGGAAACACTTACTTCTCCTTGAAAAATCTTCATATTTTTCTAGTGCAAAATATGAGGGGATCTTCCTAGTTGATGGTGGGCTTAATTTTGGAGCAAGGAAGCTTGTAGATTGGGTCATCCTTTCAAGAGCCAAGTTTTTTACAACTTTGTTGGAGCCATTACATCAATCTTTGAGATTGATAGGTAATTTTCTAAACACACTATGTATGACATATTTTGTGGTTTTTGTATTTGCTACACATATTAGTAGAGGGTGTTCGAATTTCTTGTTGAAAAACAATTTTTAAAACTTTCGTTGCGCATTTGAACACCTAAAATCGATCCCTTTCAAATCTCAGGACAAAAAGAATATGATTCTTGGAAGACGAGCACTCTTTTGTCGAAAGAAGGGATTTCCCTAGCGGACCCACCTCTTATGAGCTAATTTCCATGTTGGTAGAGTCGTTAGAAGACTTCAAGTCAAGAATTACAGACTGGCCTAATTCGCGCATAATATAGTAGTAAACATTGTATGATGAAGCAACAAAGGCCACTTGAGAGCTTGAATCGTAAGCGCCATGAAGGTGTTGGTGACCGTCCTGATAAAGGATTCATATTCTTCAGGGAGTCCTGCCAGTGCATAGATCACCATGTCTTTAGAAGAAAGGGGAGAGTTTATGGCTTCTAGGGAATCCGCAATGGACCGAAGATACGTTGGGATCTCTTTTTCAAAGATTTAAATTTTAGTTTGAGATGTAACTCACGAGCAGTAGCCTGGTCTAAAAATTTTTTTACAAGGCTAACCAAATATCACGACAGGTTGTCAGTTCATGAACCTCTTGAAGAATCTCTTTTGTAAGAGTTGCATTGATCCATGATAGGAGGCATTGGTCTGTCCGAACCCAAGCCGAATATGCAGGGTTTTGTATGGCGTGGCCATTGGCATAACAAATAAACTAAGGAGGACTGGGAAACGTTCCGTCAACAAAACCCAAAAAATCACTTCCTATTATAATGTATGAATTGGGATTTCCAAAGAAGATAATTGGTAGAGTCAAGTTTAAGGGAAACAAGATGGGTTATGTTTGGTGTAACTACCATAGGATTGGGGGTCTCTTCTTGTCCTGAAGAAGCAGCGATGAGGGATTGATGAAGGAGAAGCCATATTGTTGTCAAAGCAGCTTGGAATACTACAATCAGAGGCTCCATAGCTTTCCGTTTCTATCTATCATAAGCGAAAAGCGACCAAAAAATCCCTCAAAGTGAGGAACAAGGCTAACTTCGGTAAGAAGATGTTCGATGCAAGTGCTGTGGAATGGAGATAAAAGATAGGACAGAGAAGGGGAAAGAGTGAAGTTCTGGTCATTCTACTAGGTCCTCTTTTGAGCCTTCAGATCAACTTGTTGGGGAACGAATGTTCTGGTTCTATTCGAGTCCTCTACCGCTGGCTTTGCCTCGAAGCCCGTGGAAGGTTCAAAGCAAGAAACTCAGCCTTCAACACCTTCTCCATCTGCTGGTCTAAAGCACCCCGAGAGGCAGATACCTGTAATCAAGTCTTTCTGTTGCCACCAATCTATCTGTCTATTTCATTTAGCTAACCGGCTCATAAGCAGAAAACCTAAAAAAAGAAGAACCAATTCTTTCACATTCAAGCCAATAGCAGCTCGCCGGATCTCCCTCTCCTTCTTATGTTTCTTTCGTTTCGCTGCTACGCCCTCTAAATGAATTTCTTCTTTCTTGGAGGAACTGCGACTCGAAAGAAAAAGGGTAGTACTCTTGATGCCAATGTGGAGCCCGAACCGGTGGCCCCATGCAAGGAAGATGGAATTTTACCTAGGTAGGCACTCAAGAAGGCATCTATCCTCCAATCATTCCTGCCGATATGAAAGGTTTTTCCAAGGCATCGGACCTCAAACGACTAGAATAGCATCACCTACGTAGAGGTACTTTAAAAGTCTAAGTGTATAGATGAACTAGAAGGGGAAGGCCAAGTCTTACCAAGTTCTAAATAGGCAGAAGGAGGCAGAGTCGTAGTACATGGGGAAATCGGTCCTAGAGAATTGAATTGTTTTCCATGATAGGTGTAGAAGATGTAGTTCAACTAAAGTCAAAGATCACAGAGGTACGAAGCCTAATGAAAGAACAACCAAGCGCCTAATGGCACAGTAGAATATTTTTTAAACAAAGAAGGTGGATAAACTAGATTTGAAGAAGGAAAAGGTGTAGCATCCAAAGTGTGCGGGGAAAGAAAGAACTTAGGTTGTATAGGAAAAGGTCCAATGGAAGAGTCCCAGAAGAAGGTTAATTAGACGGATGATGCGAACACGGGTGGTCAAGCTCCAAGGAAAGCGTGGGATCCTTTAGAGTTGCCGGAGGGACCAATCACGAGAGGACGGCTAAAGAAATTCAAAGAGGCACTACAAGGGCTTATGAGCAATAAAGAAGGACTTACAAGCAAGGTGCAGAGTGCTGAAGGGTTCGTGATGCATGGGAGTAAGTTTGGGAGTCATAAGAACACCATTCAAGTGATGAACGAAGAAAACATCCAGAATGACCCGCGCCCGAGCGGTAAAATACTACCGCCCGAGCGCCAAACGTACTGACCAAGAGGTGATTTCCAGAACACTCGGCGCTCGAACGGTCATTTTCTACCGCCCAAGCGCGAATAGCCAGAAGACCTGGCGCTCGAGCGGTCAAATTCTGCCGCCCGGGCGCGCCTGCTGCGAGAAGAAAATCTAGTTTCCTTGTTAAGAATCCTAATTATCTTGGTAACTTGATTTTTAGTATCTTTTAGATTGTACACAATATTATGGACAAAAATTGGAACATTATGGGGATTATTGTTGAGTTTATCAAAGTTTTTGAGTTTTCTCTCAACTTTTCAAGGCTTTAGCTTTGTTTTCAAAAATCAAACTTATCAAAGTTTTAACTTTGTGGCGTTTGTCGATCGTGTCTTGCGCGGATTGTCAAAGACGAGTTCTTTAAAGGTTCGATTAAGTTTCGATTGTTTCTTTTGTGATTGTTTATTACTAAACCTCATCGTTTAGGGGTGAATATCACGTAATTCCTTGAATCAAAAGATCGAGACATCGTAACAACGATCCTTGTTCGTTATAGAATTGAGGACGCGATTCATATTTAATCTCGTTTGCTTTTCATCGTACGAGGATTCATATCAACGGAGGATACGGGCCGCAATCGAGGTGGATCTATTTTCCCATATTCTAAACCTGGAGGAATGGCTTATCGAGGGCGCGAACCCCGCATCGAAGAGGTGAGGTTGTGGCTTAGCCCGGAAGCAAGACGCAGAAGCGCTCAAGGAACGTAGGCCCGGGAGAATACTTCCTTTCTCCATAGGAATGGGTGCACTCTGAATTGGTAGGTGTCATTTTTAAATAATGGCATTGTGATCCGCGAGTATAGGTTGAACTTATGTCAGGGATATTGGGACAAAGGGGCACTCAGAAAGTGTTAAACACTATATTTCATTTATTAACGATCATCTCTCGGGTGCGGTAGAGTGGACGATTAGCGAGGACTGGAAAAGAGCTAGAGTCGGCTAGCATTCTTTGAATTTCACTTTATATTAATAATAATCACAAGCTTCCATCTTGTTGGTTCGCATCGGGTAAATGGCTTACTGTTCGGTCAACATTTCATGATTCGTAACGTAACAGCCGGCCGGGACTGAACTAATTTACGAGAGAAGGTTCAATGGACCTAGGGTAGTGCTTCGTATGGTATGTATGAGATGGGGGATCTTCAACAAGGTATTCGCCCTATGACCTTTCTTTATTCTTTATTGCCTCCACCTGTTTCCTTGACTCGGTCCGGGTTATCTAGGATTATTCCCCGTTTTCATCGATTATGAATTATAAAACGCGATGATCGGGCTGATATCTTGGTGAAGTTGTATCTTAGATTCTTTTTGATTTATACAATTGTCGAAATAGGAAAGAGGTTAAGTAAGAACACATTCAAGACTATTCAAAGTCAAAGTCCTGTGGCTGACATATCCTCTATTCGTTTGTATGTGAGGTTAAGACCTTATTTCCTACCCTTATACAGAGGTATATCCCAGATATCCGCAACATTCCTCTTTCTCAAGGAATGAAGTGGATACCGTCCTGGAATACTCTGCATACCTATTGGTGTGGTGCTTTACACAACAATGTTATGCTAGGCTCGATGATTCTATTACGTGGAAGGCCATTAAAAGGAAATCCCCTTTTGTGGTCTTTCTTATGGAATTAGCGGGTTTTCGTGATTTAGTTGAATTTCTAAATAGGAGGGGTGAGCAGTGGTCACAAGGGATATTGTTTCCTGAAAAGACACGATACCCTTTATTACCGTAATAATAAAATCTTCTCAGGAATCAACCTAGACTTTATTGAGTCTAGGATTGGTCCTTACCCCTCCATGGCATCCCGATTGGGGTATCATGATTACAGGTAAGTTAGGTCAGAAGATCGAGGGAGGAGGGAAGAAGAGGATCTTCGCTATAGGAAATTGGGTTAATCAGAGACTGCTTAGCCCGGTCCATGACTGGCTAGAGAATGTATTGAAGAAGATTCCCATGGATGGGACCTTTGATCAATTACGACCGTTTCTGAGGCTCAAGGGGAAGATCTGTTTGTTGCTATAGTTACGACTTAACTGCAGCCAAAGATAGGTGGCCGCTGAGTTTTATGTTCGAACTATAAAACGCTCTATTCGACAGGTCGTTTGCTTCAGCAGTGGTTAATCTTGCATTAGCAACCAACCTATTCTTTATTCTCTTTTGATGGTTGAAAGGAAGAACAGAGTAGTTAGGGCGCAAAATCGCTTAATTAATTTTATTGCTGGGCAACCTCTCGGGTATCGCAGCTCCTGGCCTCTCTTTGCTCTCACTCATCACGCATTGAACCTGAGTATCCAGGAAAAAGTAGAATATTGGATGGAAGGACGGGGAATCCTTTTGAACAACCCGTTATAATAGGAAAGCCTTATATCTTGAAATTAATTCATCAAGTTGATGATAAAGTCCATGGACGTTCCAGTGGACATTATGCGCTTGTTACACAAATCCCCTTAGGGGAAGGGCAAAACAGGGGGGACAACGAGTAGGTGAAATGGAGGTTTGGGCTCTAGAAGGATTTGGTGTTGCTCATATTATACAAGAGATGCTTACTTATAAATCTGATCATATTAGAGCGCGTCAAGAAGTACTTGGTACTACGATCATTGGAGGAAAAATACCGAATCCGGAAGATGCTCCAGAATCGTTTCGATTGCTTGTTCGAGAACTACGATCTTTAGCTCTGGAACTGAATCATTTCCTTGTATCTGAGAAAAACTTCCAGATGAATAGGAAGGAAGCTTAATCGGAATGAATCAAAATTTTTCTTCTATGATCGATCGGTATAAACATCAACAACTACGAATTGGATTAGTTTCTCCTCAACAAATAAGCGCTTGTGTAATATCCAAGCTTGGGGATCGGTACGGTTTAAGATTTCGTATGTTTATTGACTCCTTGGTTAAGTTTAAGTATAGTTTTGATGTTAAAAGTTAAGATTTATGATTTATAGTATTGTGGTTATAGATGATGTGTGGTGATACTGTAGTATCGTTGCGATTAAATTCATGATAATTTGTATGTTGAGCCAATTTGTATGAGGCCAATTGGAGTGGATAGATAAGACATAGAGGTGTAACTTTCATGTTTTGAGTTTTGTTCAAATCATTGTGGAAGACAAGCCAAAAGCGCCCCGAAGTTTGTCGTGTGTGTCGTCGTTCCTCCAGGGACACATGTTGGGAGATTGAGCATAACTTTTTACTCAGACCTTCAAATGACATGAGGCTAATTGTAGAAGCAAGCCAAGACATAGAGCTACAACTTTCATGTTTACCACTTTTTCAAATTATGTCGGGAAGAGGCGTTTCGGAGGCGATCTTTGAGGCGGCTGTGCGTAGAGCGGCGCCCGAGCGGTAAGAAATGACCGCCCGAGCGCCACCAATTCTGGAAGTTTGGTATCGGACAGTATGGTCCGCACCTGAGCGGTAATTTATGACCGCCCGAGTGCCAAGCACAGTAAAGTCGTGTTTTCTGGTTTTTAGTGTTTAAATGGATGAGTTCGTCTCATTTTTCTCATTCTTTTCCCCTCACTTCTCGATTTTCAGCTTTTGGGAGACTAGGGTTTCTTCATTTCTTTTCTTTGATTCAAGGTATTTGTTGGGTTTTTGAAGTGAGATCAAGGTTCTTGTTGGTTCAAGAAGCTAAGGTAAGCTTGTGGTGTAGTTTATTGTTGGATTTTGGTGTTGGGGAAATCATGGGTTTGTTGATGGTGTTGGTTTTATGGATGAAATGTTATGGGTTTGTGTTTATTGGGTTATTGATGGTTCTATTTATGGGTTGTTATTGTAGGTTGTGTATCAAGAGTATAGTAGCAAGTGTTGCAAGTGTTGTAAGTGGAATTTCATTTCTTGTGCTCACATGATAATATATGTATGGTGTTTCAATGGTTTTAATGTGCTATTCCCTTCACTTGATTCATGTTATGTATTATTACACTTTGTTGTATATAATAGAGGCATTTTATGTCTCAACCATGTCAAAGGGAATACAAGAGAAAAGATAGTATTCAAAGTGTTTGATTTAATGTCCAAGAGAGAGTTTAAATGTTTTATTGGATTGATAGATACATAGTCAGATATTGCATGCAATAAGTTGATCAACGACCATAGGCTTATATCCCTCAAAGTTATCGATTCATATCGATGGGATAGAGGCACAGAGACAGAGATAGTATATAGATATCAATCCAACAGAGAAAAGAGAAATACCATCGTTATTGTTATTCATTCTATGATATTCATGTTTCAGAGTTGATGGTATTTAATGTTTTCAAAGCCACGTTTTACAGAGTATGATATATGTACATTGCTATGTAAGAGTTCCACTTGCTGAGTGTCATACTCATTTAAGTTATTCATGTGATGCAGATAAAAGTAACGGGCCGGGACGTTGATTGGAGCTGGGGTCATATGCATAAGAGAGGGAAGGAAGAAGACTATTTTGCAAGTATTTTGACATGATCACAAAAATGATGTTTTGTATTTTGTTGCCTCATTTGATTGATCATGTATTAACCTTTGTTTATATATTATAATGTATTTTAAATCCTTCCTCCCTTCAAAGAAAATTTTAATTTCCGCTGCTATTTTATTAAAACCGGCCAGAGGTGTTACATTTATTGGTATCAGAGCCCCGTTCTTCGGACCAATGCATATGACTTCGTCTACTTTCAACAGTCCGGGTATGTCTTCTTCTACATCTATTTATTGTTATCTATTGATATGTATTATGTGAGCACATTGTAGGAGTATGCCTCCTCAGAGAAAGGCTTCAGAGGGTGAGGATAGTTCTTCCTCTAGAGTTGTCGATGAGTTCGGCAAGGTACTAAAAGAGCAAGCCAAGGTCCATAGTGAGCAGATCCAGCAGTTGCTTTGTATGCAAGGTACAGGCCAAGGTAGAGGACAAGGAAGAGGCCCAGTGGTTCAAGCAGTTGGAACCGATGGGATCTTTACTGCTTTTAAGAGGATGGATCCGCCTGAGTTTGCAGGACTCACTGATCCATTGGTGGCTGTAAAGTGGATCAAAGCACTTGAGGCGATATTTGATCATCTCAAGTATGAAGACAAAGAAACAGTTGGATGTGCAGTGTTCATGTTAGTCAAAGCTGCACGCATTTGGTGGAATGCTACCAAGGTAGGTGTTGATTTCCGGCATTGATGTGGCAAGATTTCACGGATCTTTTCTATGACAAGTACTTCCCAGATGCACTTCGAGCTCGGAAGGTGACTGAATTTTTAGACTTTCGTCAAGGAAGAATGTAACGACCCTTTACAGGCCCAGTGGACCGCCCATACGGCCCACTGCCCCAATCGACCCAAGGCTATCCCGATCTTGGGCTCTGCTCTATGGGCCTTGGCCCATCTATGGAACTCTTCCCTCACGGGCTTTCCATAGTAGCTCAATTGGTACAAGGATTGTGCTGAGTATCTATATATCCATGTGATCTCAGGTTCGAGTCTGGGAAGGCACAGACTCCAGTGCATGGGCTGGAGAGTTCTATGAGTAACCCATACGACGCCTATGGAAAGCCCGTGAGGGAAGAGTTCCATAGATGGGCCAAGGCCTATAGAGCAGAGCCCAAGATCGGGATAGCCTTGGTCGATTGGGGCAGTGGGCCGTATGGGCGGTCCACTGAGCCTGTAATGGGTCGTTACACGGACCTGGGACTAAATCAATCACAAACTCTACATCTCTGTCCGGCGGTAAACCCGGCACATCATCCTCAAATACATCAGAGCACTCTCTCACAATATCAATATCATCAATATTCAACTTCACAATTCTATCCATATCCACAATCGAAATAAAAGGAAGGACCAGCGAAATACCTGCACTGGCGAGCAAACCTTCCCTAGTGCCATCATCTGCAAATTTCACCGTCTTAGCAACGCAATCAATCACTGCACGGAAAGTTGATAGCCAATCCATGCCAAGTATAATATCAAACGCAACCATCGGAATAACAATCAAATCGGCATAAACCACTCGCCCATCGATTTGAACAGAACACGCATACACAATAGACGTCGGGCACAACACATCTCACGAAGGCAATACAACATTAAACTGGAGGGGAATAACAGAAAGAACTATACCCAAAGATCTCAAAAATAGTTCAGACATAAAAGAATGAGTAGCACCTGTATCAATCAATGTCGTAGCTACTCTGTCTGAAATTAAAATAGTGCTAGAGATCACAGAAGAATCATGATTTATACCTTCCTTTGTCATGGTAAAGATGTGACCCTGCACCTTCTCCTTGCTTGATCCTCTTGGGCAGTCCTTGGCAATATGGCCTGCAGTGCCACATCTGTAGCATGTATTAGTACCAAACCTGCACTCACCCCTCTGAGGCCTACTGCACTTGGGACACAATGGCTTCTCAGGATCAGATGGAACGGTCGGTGGTTTAGGACTCGGCTCCAACTTGCCTTTCCCTTTAAAATGGTCATTTCCTCTTTGGCTCGAACCTTGACCTCTTTGAGCAATAAACTGCTGCCTCGCCTGTCTCTCTCTTGCAATATCTTTCTCATCTTGCTCGGCTAACAAAGCCTTAGCCACAATCTCTTTAAATGTCACAGCCTTAGACATATTGATGTCCCTTCTGATTTCTGCTCGAAGTCCTCTGATAAAATGAGCACCCTTGTCTTTGTCATTGGATGCAATGTATGGGGCAAACAGACAGCCCTCCTCGAACTTCAGAATATACTCATCAACATTCATACTTTCTTGACGAAGCTCTAGAAATTCAGTCACCTTCCGAGCTCGAAGTGCATCTGGGAAATACTTGTCATAGAAAAGATCCGTGAACTCTTGCCACTTCAATGCTGGAACATCAACACTTATCTTGGTAGCATTCCACCAAATGCGTGCAGCTTTGACTAGCATGAATACTGCACAATCCACTTTGTCTTTGTCTTCATACTTGAGATGATCAAATATCGCCTCTAGAGCTTTGACCCACTCTACAGCCACCAATGGATCAGTGCTTCCTGCAAATTTAGGCGGATCCATTCTCTTGAAAGCAGTAAAGATCCCATCAGTCCCAACTGCCTGAGCCACTTGGCCTCTCCCTTGACCTCTACCTTGGCCTGTACCTTGAAGACGGAGCAACTGTTGGATCTGCTCACCATGGACCTTGGCTTGCTCTTTCAGTAGCTTGCCGAACTCATCGACAACTCTAGAGGAAGAACTATCCTCACCCTCTGAAGCCTTTCTCTTAGGAGGCATACTCCTACAATGTGCTCACATAATACATATCAACCAATGACAATAATTAGATGTAGAAGAAGATATACCCGGACTGTTGAAAGTAGCCGAAGTCATATGCATTGGTCCGAAGAACGGTGCTCTGATACCACTAAATGTAACGCTCTGAACCGATTTCAAAAAAAATAACAGCGGAAATTTAAATTTTTCTTGAAGGAAAGAAGATTTTAAAATACATTACAATATATATAACCAAAAGTTAATACATGATCAATCAAATGATACAACAAAATACAAAATGTCATTTTGATCATGTATATCAAAATATCTTTCTTCCTTCCATCTTTCATACATATGACCTCGGCTCCAATCAACGTCCTGGCTCGTCGCTCTTTTCTGCATCACATGAATAACTGAAATGAGTATAAAACTCAGCAAGTGGAACTCTTACATAGCAATGTACATATACCATACTCTGTAAAACATGGTTTTGAAAACATTAAATACCATCAACTCTGAAACATGAATATCATAGAATGAATAACAATAACGATGGTATTTCTCTTTTCTCTATTGGATTGATATCTATATAGTATCTTTGTCTCTGTGCCTCTATCCCATCGATATGAATCGATAACTCTGAGGGATATAAGCATGTGGTCGTTGATCAACTTATTGCATGCAATCTCTGGCTATGTATCTATCAATCCAATAAAACATTTTGAATTCTCTCTTTGGCATTAAAACAAACACTTTGAAAACTATCTTTTCTCTTGTATTCCCTTTGACATGGTTGAGACATAAAATGCCTCTAATATACAACAAGGTGTATTAATACATAGCATGAATCAAATGGAAGGGAATAACACTTTAAAACCATTGAAACACAATACATATATTATCATGTGAGCACAAGAAATGAAATTCCACTTACAACACTTGGAACCTTGAATCTACTCTCTTGGTACACAACCTACAACAATAAACCATAAACTTCACCATCAACATCTCAAAAATCATAAACCCATACCATAAACTTCATAAAGCTAACACACTCTAAATACCCAAGACTTCTCCCAACACCATAAACCAAGAAATAATCAAAGCCACAAGCTTACCTTAGCTCCTTGAACTCAAAATAACCTTGTTCTCTCTTCAATAATCCAACAAGAAACTTGAATCTAAGAAATAAAAGAATGAAAATGGAACCCTAGCTTCCCTTGAGCTGAAGAAATCAAGAATGAGGAGAGAAATGAGGGAAAAGTGAACCAACTCATGTATTTAAGCACTTAAATCCAAAAACACGACTTTACTGTTCACGGACCGTGGGTGCGCTATCCCTTGCACCGCGGGTGCGCTATGCCTTCGGCACCTCATCCAAAAATCTGAAACAGTAGACCGCGGGTGCGCTAAATTTGGAGTGCGGGTGCACTCTGGTCACCGCGGGTGCACTGAACAATAGAGTGCGGGTGCACTCTGGTTACTCTGCGCACAGCTTCTCCAAAGATCGCCTCCGAAACGCCTCTTCCCTTCATAATTTGGAAAAATGGTAAACTACAAAGTTGTAGCTCTATGTCTTTTCTTGAATCTCTCCAAATATCAAATCATTTGGAGGTCTGAGTAAAATGTTATGCTAAATCTCTCAACATGTGTCACTGGAGGAACGTCGAAACACACGACACACTTCGGGGCACTTTTGGCTTACCTTCCACAATGATTTGAACAAAACTCAAAATAAGAAAGTTACACCTCTATGTCTTATCTAACCACTCCAATTGGCCTCATAACAATTGGCTCAACATACGAATTACCATGAATTAAATCGCAACGATGCTACAACCACTACACAACAACTATAAACAACAATACTATAAACAATATATCACAACCCTTAACATCAAAACTATACATAAACTTAACCAAATAGTCCATAAGCATACAAAATCTTAAACCGTACCGTTCACCAGGCTTGGATATTACACAATCAACTATCCTTCCACCTCTATTCCTTTGTCATGCGTCATGGCGAGCTGTCTTTGCTCATTTCCTATGGTGATAAGAATGAATGAAAATCACATTCAACCCTAAGAAAGTGCAAAATTCCCTGAGACGAGATAGCTTCGCTTCGGCCTCAAAAGCACTAATACAATCCCTTTTTGCCTGGACGTTCCGTGGGCGATGTTAGCCAAAAGGGCATATCAGACATCATCCCTCCGAGCATACAAGTCTGAGTGGTCAGCTAAACGATTCTTAGCCTCCTGAGCAGAATCGGCAAGAGATGAAAACTCAGCAATGAGAAGAGATGCACGCACGTGCTTAGGAAGAGTGGTTTTGAATAGCAGCAGCACTAGTGAAAACGAAGACTCCCCTCCCTCCACTAGCTAGGTAACTCCTTTTCTAAGAAAGCAGCAAATCTTTCCTCCTCAGATGAGGAGCTGTAAAGCCCTAGACAGATCACATCTCATTAGAAAAGGGCATCCCAACCGGGAACAAGCCTATTCGAGGAGTTATCAGCACGGACTCTCGTCTCCAATAGGCCCAGCAAACCAATGCTGTGCTTCTGAATGACTCAACAAATCTCTCTCCACTTCACCTCCTTATTGAGGCCCCTAAGTTTTATATTCCAAGCACCCACATTCATCATGACCCACCAGCAGTTGCCTTCACTGAGTCTACTTTGCTCTTAGAGGTCTTCAGTTTTTATACGGGTAAAAAGATACCATGTGTATTGGAATTTTTTTAAGCGAAGAACTCTTACCCCCACTGTCGCGCTTTGAGTCATAAAAATCCCAGCATGAATCTTGAACTCTATTTATCTCGGCTGAAGCAGAAACTAACCTCCTGTCACCAATCTCTGCCCTTTCCTCCCCCGAGGATTGAAAAGGAACCATTTGCAGCTGCTCAATACAGGGGCTTTTTCGCAAGGATAGGTATTGATTTACACATAGGCCTTCTCTAAAGGATCAGGACCATCAGAGAGTAATGGTTGGCATTGGGTCGTCGATCTCTTTCTGTGTCACACCCTTACTCTATACTTAGCATAATTACCAGAATCAAAATAAGGTTTGAATGATATAACTATAGTATGAAGCAAATCAAACAAGAGGCATCACTTTGACCGTTTATAAAAATTTTGGCATGATGTCCCTATATTTTGTATACACCAAAAACTCAAGCAATACTATTTATACACACTTATAAACATATTCTCATATACAAACATACTTTGTATTATCATACATAACATGGAACTTGTTTCAAACCCTGACATAAAATTTATTACAATATATATGCGAAAGCTATACAATAAGATATCCCGGTTTTTGTCGAGGTAAGGCACGTCACAAGCATCCATTGGCGAACCGGCATCCTACGTCTCTTCACTACCTGATCCTATAATACATGAGCTACGTGAGTTTATAAAACTCAATAAGTTGGCACTTGTACGTATCAATATGCTTAGAAGGAACATACATATCAAGCCGTGATCAACAATGAACCTTTAAACGATGTAATACCATAGCATATATTCATGTTCATTTTTGTACTTGAGCCTCATTAGTTGACCTGTACTACCGTGCTTGCTTTATTATATAGCTACTACTGTGTTGGACGTCAGGGAGCAACCTTTGGCAACCCCACGCCCCATGAACATATATTGGACAATAGATTCGGTGGACTTAAAACCACCCATGATGTCAACAAGCTCTATATCATGTAAAAATCAATCCTTTTCTTTTCATGTTCATTTCATGTTCATAAGATAGCACCCATCATCAATATTCATGAGTTTTTTACATATTTAAGACATAACAATGGAATATGGTGCTATATTTTCATCAATAAGATACTAACAATGTACATATAGCAATAATCAATGGGAAGTATGTGAAATCATAATATTACTCATGTATTACTTCAAGAACATGCCAACTTACAGTCCAAGCGTACGAATACTGGTTTGAGACGATGTTTCTTGTTCCTATGCTGTAAAACATATCAATAATTCAATTACTATGTCTATTCTAGGAGAAGTTTGCTCCTCTACATTAATAATAACCAAAAGAGAGGAAACCTTACACCCTTATGAAGTTCTTGTGATGGAGAACTAAGTTCTTACCTCAAAGTGATGAAAGGAATGAAGAAGAAAGCAGTTGGAGGAAGTTTTCTAGGTTTTCTTTCGAGTTTATGCTGTTAGACAAGGTGAGAATGGTGGAAAGTGCTAGAAAACTTGATACTAATCTTTTTCAGACTGCTGGGCGCATATGCGCGACTTTTCGGGGTGCTTTTGGCTTGTCTTTCCCAATGATTTGGACAAAACCCAAAACATGAAAGTTGTAGCATTATATCTTAGATTTCTAATGGTTTTAGCCTCACACAATTTGGATCAATATTCAAATCGTTATGCTAAAATCCGTAAGAACTGCCGTATTTTCATCTCATTTCCTGCATTGCTATACCAACTTCATTACACTACTTCTACCTACACATCTTACTATCATTATTTATACACATATTGGTTCTCAATAAACCATGGACAATATAAAAATCATGTTCAATCTCAATATTGATACTTCAATCATCACTTGAAATCTAATGAACTAAAGAGCTATATGATAAACTACATAAACGTATCATTATCATTTGTACGAGTAACCGGGCATTACAATCCTCCCCTCCTTCAAAGAATTTCGTCCTCGAAATTTGACGTACCATATAGTTCAGGATATCTCTGTTGAATCTCGTCTTCTCGCTCCCAAGTGGCTTCTTCAATTGCATGATTGCGCCATAATAGTTTCACTAATGGTATTTCGTTGCCTCGTAACACTTTTGATTTCCTATCGAGGATTTGCACCGGTCGTTCTTCATATGAGAGATTCGATGCAAGCTCCAACGGTGCATAATGAAGAACATGAGAAGGAATAGCTAAATACTTTCTGTGGGGACCCGGGCTCTAACTCGATTATTTTTTGGATTAATTGGATCTTTGCTAGAAAATGTGGGTCAAAATTTTGCTTTTAACATTATTCAAATGTATATGAACAAGCACAAGGCATCATATAAAATACTGTCAACTTATTTAACTGCAAATAACATTCCCATGTTCAATTACAATTAATATACTAGTGTTTAGAAATTCAGTACATGTTTAGTAAAAACAACTAGTGATCTTCTACGCCCGTGATCTCCACGCTATCTCGATCTCTCATCCTCTGCGTGACCCTGATCCTGCCCCACCTGTTGTAATGCACACATACAGACACAACAACAGCCGGAAACTCCGGTGAGAACAAATCCCAGTATAAAACATGTGTACTTGCATGTCATGCAATTAAATACAAAATCATAACACATAAAGCAGTAATTATGACACATTAGTGACTACAGATAAAACTCTTCGACTCTTATTCTTTGACTCGACTCATATCTAAGTCTAGGGATCCCGGTGTGAATAAGACGTAACAAGTATCCCACCTACTTTCCCAATCGTGGTGGCGGTACGTCTTATTCCTAGACTTCGGTCCTGTCTGTATCGAGTGTCTACAATCGGAGGAAATCTGCTCCGATGCGTCGATATCACCGAACGTCTAGTTTGGCAAGTCTGCCCATGACTCTCCTATCTTAAATGCTTGAATATAAATCTATAAACAAAGCATCAACATATAAAAGGTAACAATCTAGTATGTGATTTTGGGAAACTCAAATTAGATCTAATTCGAGTTATATCTTCCCGAATTAACATGAATTATACCTTCTTGTCGTAAAATCTTTGTCGTAGTTGAAGTCTCGATGTCGAATCTGTCAATATCAAATTTGAAATGACAATGTATAGATATAATCAATCAAGACACAACTCAAAGCAAGTCTTGTACAAATCATTAATCAATCTCGATACAATTCAACGGCATAACGGCGTGATTTCTCAATATCGATCAACTCAAATATCAATACTAAATAGAAATACTCATAATTCTTATCAACATCAATTCATAAGACTGAATTCTGCACCATCTCAACTCAATATATATGCTGGAAACTCATAACAACCACATATGGTATCACTTTCTCGATTCGTTTACGTTTCTACGATGTCAATAATCTCAAGAACCCATAATTACAAGCATATCAGAATTTCCCCAACATGTAAACTCCCAAACATGCTGAAATGTAAAGAAACTTACATCCTTTGATAGCTCTTAAGGAGAGGAACAAGAATCTAAACTCGGATCGAAAATCGGATGGTTGTATTCTTCACAAACAACAATCTAATAGCAAGAACTTTGGGAATTTCTTGACGCCTCCGTTCCTTTCCTCTGCAAGTCTGAATGAAGAATGACTGATTGAAGATATATATATATATATCATGCCATGTGTCAACTTGAGAAGCAAAGGTGGATTCCTCGCACAGAGCACCGCGGGTGCGCTCAAGCTACGGCATCCCATCCAAAATTCTAGAATCGACGACCGCGGGTGCGCTCAGTCATGCACCGCGGGTGCTGTGACCCTATTGTAATTCTTCACGTTTCATGAGTTACAACCGCGTGTGCTACCATGTCTTGGACCGCGGGTGCGGTCTCTCTTTTAGTCAAAACTCTACTTTCTGCCCTTGCACCGCGGGTGCGGTGGAAACTGGGGCGCGGGTGCGGTCTGGCTTCTGTAATTTTTCACCATTTCAAAGGCAAGACCAGCGTAGGTGCACTCTCTCCTGGACCGCAGGTGCACTGTCTTGGCTGTTTCACCACCATCGTTTGCAATCCAATTCAAATCGCAACATCGTTTCTGCTGTCGTCAATATTTACATCAATTCATGCATTCTCATATCTTCGAGTATCATGTCAATGAATACGAAAAATCTCAAGCCTTACATTTCTCCCCCTCTAAGAAATGATTTCGTCCTCAAAATCGCAGGCAATTAATCAAAGCATACATATAAGAGAAGCAATATAATCAAAACCAAAGGAAGACTCACATCATGGAAATAGATCGGGATATCTCTGTCTCATCTCGGACTCTGTCTCCCAAGTCGCTTCTTCAATGCCATGACGACTCCACTGAACTTTCACTAATGGAATAGTCTTCGTTCTGAGCTGTTTCTCTTTCCGATCAAGAATCTGAATCGGCTGCTCAACGTAACTAAAAGTCTGATCTAACTCGGCTTCTTCAGGCTGAAGGACATGAGAACTATCTGGCATATATCTACGCAACATTGATATATGGAAGACGTCATGTATCCCAGATAGAGAAGGTCGCCAATCTTTTCAAGAATCTCGTACGGACCGACGTATCGAGGAGACAATTTCCCACGTTTGCCAAATCTGACAACTCCTCTGAAAGGAGAAATCTTCAAGAATACCCTGTCTCCTTGCTCAAACACTAACGGTCTACGTCTGATGTTCGCGTACTTTGCCTGTCTATCTTGTGCCGTCTTCATTCGCTTCTGAATTATCTTGACTTTCTCAGTCATCTCACGAATCATATCAGGCCCAAGTTCTGGTACCTCTGAGATGTCATCACAGTACAACGGAGATCTGCACTTCTTTCCGTATAAAGCTTCGAACGGTGCCATCTCGATGCTAGTCTGGTAGCTGTTGTTGTACGAGAATTCACAAAGAGCTAGTGAATCTTGCCAACTAGTACCAAAATCTAGTACTACAGCTCTCAGCATATCTTCTAGAGTCTGGATAGTCCGCTCTGACTGTCCGTCTGTCTGGGGATGGTAAGCAGTACTCAAGTGTAAAGCCGTACCTAGAGCCTGCTAGAGACTGTGCCAAAAGTGTGAAGTGAATCGTGGATCACGAGCTGATACGATCGACTTCGGCACACCATGTAATCTGACAACCTCTCTGACATATATATCAGCCATCTGATCATGTCGGTATGTCATCTTGTAAGGAATGAAGCATGCTGATTTGGTCAATCTGTCTATCACAACCCAAATCGCATCACAACCCCGAGATGATCGTGGTAACTTCGTAATGAAATCCATGGAAATGTGATCCCATTTCCATTCAGGAATAGCTAAACTCTGAAGTAACCCTCCGGGCTTCTTTCTCTCGGCCTTCACATGTTGGAAATTCAAGCACTTAGACACAAACTCTGCAATATCTGTCTTCATATGTTTCCACCAGAATTGTGTCTTCAGATCATTGTACATCTTCCTGCCACCAGGATGAATACTAAACCGACTACAGTGTGCTTCTTACAGTATCTGTTGTTTCAACTCTGAAACCTCTGGCACTACAAGACGGTTATTCACATACAACACATGATCACGTACCTGATACTCAGAAATATGTCCTGATCTGACAATATCAATCGACTTCTGAACATTCTGATTGGTTCTTTGTGCCTCTTTGATGCGAACAATCAAATCTGGTTCACATTGAATAGTGGCAAGTCGCAACGGTCTACTATCTGTATCAAATGCTAATCCAGAAAAGCAACAATCTTCTATCATATTCGAAACACCTATCGTCGACAAGGATAAGGAACATACCTTTCGACTCAAAGCATCCGTTGCTGCATTCGATTTCCCTGGATAGTATTTGATTTCACAATCGAAATCCTTCAATAAATCGAGCCATCTACGCTGTCTCATGTTCAACTCTGACTGAGAAAATAGATACTTCAGGCTTTTGTGATCAGAGTAGATCTCAAATTTCTCGCCATACAGATAGTGTCGCCATATCTTCAGTGCAAACACGATAGCCGCCAATTCAAGATCATGAATTGGGTATCGAGTCTCGTGTGGCTTCAACTGTCTCGAAGCATAGGCAATAACATGCTGTCGCTGCATAAGAACACATCCTAACCCTCTGTGTGATGCATCGCAATATACAACGAAATCACCCATACCTGAAGGTATCGTCAGGACTGGAGCACTAGTCAATTTCTTCTTTAACTCTACGAAGCTCGACTCACATGCTTCTGACCACACAAATGGAGTATTCTTCTGTGTCAACTAGGTAATCGGTTTCGCAATACTGGAGAAATCTTTAATAAATCGTCGATAGTATCCTGCTAAACCCATGAAACTGCGTATCTCTGGCACAGAAGTCGGTCTCGGCCAACTGATCACAGCTTCAACTTTACTCGGATCAACAGAAATACCGTCTCCAGATATGACATGACCCAAAAAGACAACCTGTCTCAGCCAAAACTCACACTTTGACAGTTTAGCATACAGTTGCTCATTTCTTAACGTCTGCAACACAATTCTCAAATGCTCAGCATGATCAATCTCATTTCTCGAGTAAACCAAAATATCATCTATAAAAACAATCACAAACTCATCCAGATACCTCTGAAAGACACGGTTCATCAGACTCATAAACACTGCTGGCGCATTCGTTAAACCAAAAGGCATGACAATAAACTCATAATGCCCATACCTGGTTCGGAATGCTGTCTTCGGTATATCAACATCTCTAACTCTCAGCTGGTCATATCCAGATCTCAGATGGATCTTGGAATAGACAGAGGATCCCTGCAACTGATCAAACAAATCGTCGATAAGAGGCAATGGGTACTTGTTCTTTACTGTTGCCTTATTCAATTGTCGGTAATCGATACACAATCTCATCGAACCGTCTTTCTTTCGTATGAATAACACTGGTGCGCCCCAAGGAGATACACTCGGTCTGATATATCCCTTGGCCAGCAAATCTTCAAGCTGTTCTTTCAATTCTTTCAACTCTATCGGTGCCATTCTATAAGGAGCTCGAGAAATAGGAACCGTATGGTACTAGGTCGATGCTAAAATCTACCTCTCTGACTGGAGGCAATCCGGGAATCTCATCGAGAAACACATCTGCAAACTCGCGAACCACTGGCACATCTGCCAAGGCAGGACTCGATTTCAGTAAATCTACTGAATAGACCAGGAACCCTTCTGCTCCTTTCTGGAGTAATCGAGTCATAGACAATACTCGATTTCAAGCTACGGCATTCCATCCAAAATTCTAGACTCGACGACCGTGGGTGCGCTCAGTCATGTACCGCGGGTGCGGTGACCCTACTGTAATTCTTCACGTTTCATGAGTTACAACCGCGGGTGCGGTATGTCTTGGACCGCGGGTGCGGTCTCTCTTTTAGTCAAAAATCTACTTTCTGCCCTTGCACCGCGGGTGCGGTGGAAACTGGGGCGCGGGTGCGGTCTGGCTTCTGTAATTTTTCACCATTTCAAAGGCAAGACCAGCGCAGGTGCACTCTCTCCTGGACCGCAGTTGCACTGTCTTGGCTGTTTCACCACCATCGTTTGCAATCCAATTCAAATCGAAACATCGTTTCTGCTGTCGTCAATATTTGCATCAATTCATGCATTCTCATATCTTCGAGTATCATGTCAATGAATACGAATAAATCTCAAGCCTTACACTTTCGTAGCATGGAAACGTGAAAAACATTATGAACATTTGACAAGTTTGGTGGTAAAGCAACTCGGTAGGCACTGTCTCCTATTCTTTCCAAGATTTCAAATGGACCAGTATATCTTGGACTCAATTTTCCTTTCTTACCAAAACGTAAAATGCCCTTCAATGATGATATCTTTACAAATACATGGTCACCAACCTGAAATTCCAATCGTCGACGTCGCACATCAGCATAGCTTTTCTGTCGACTCTGGGCAGTGTGCATTCTTTCTCTGATCTTGGTCACCAATTCGGCTGTGTGTTGTACCAATTCAGGGCCTAATAACTTTATTTCTCCTACTTCATCCCAATGTATTGGAGATCGACATTTTCTACCATATAATGCAGTATATGGTGCCATTCCAATGCTTGACTGATAGCTATTGTTGTAGGTAAATTCAGCCAACGGTAGTTTACTGTCCCAACTGCTTTGAAAATCAATAGTACAGGCCCTCAACATATCTTCTAAGATCTGATTTACTCGTTCTGATTGTCCATCAATTTGAGGGTGAAATGCTGTACTGAATGCCAATCGAGTTCCCATAGCATGATGTAAACTCTTCCAAAATGCAGACGTAAATTTGGGATCTCTATCAGATACAATGGACACCGGGATGCCATGAAGCCTCACTATCTCCTTGATATATTCTTCAGTATATTGATTCATCGTATATGTGGTTTTCACTGGAAGAAAGTGAGCTGATTTCGTAAGTCGATCCACAATATCCCATATATCATTGAATCCTCTTTGTGTTCTTGGCAAACCAAGAATGAAATCCATTGTAATATGCTCCCATTTCCATTCAGGAGTAGGCAATGGTTTCAAGAGTCCTGCTGGTCTTTGATGTTCAGTCTTGACCTGTTGACATGTTAGACATTGTGCAACAAACTGAGCAATGTCCTTTTTCATACCTGGCCACCAAAATAGTGGTTTCAAATCCTTGTACATTTTTGTGCCTCCTGGATGGATCGAGTAAGGTGTAGCATGTGCATCAGTAAGAATTTCGGTTCTGATTGGTCCTTGTTTCGGCAAACACAATCTACCTCGATATGTCCATATTCCTTCCCCATTCAATTCAAAGTTCAAATTTCCTTTTTCTTCATCTCGCTGCCTCAGTTGATGTAATTCATTATCTGTATTTTGTTCAACCTTGATTCTGTCTGCAAGTGTTGGTCGAACCATAAGGGATGATAACTGAATTGTAGCTCCCTTTGGAATAACATCAAGCTTCAAGTTCTGCAAATCCCATAAAATTTGTTCTTGTACTTGCATTGTGGCAATAGAACTGGATTTTCGACTTAACGCATCTGCAACAACATTGGCTTTCCCTGGATGATAATTGATAACACAATCATAATCTTTCACTAATTCCAACCAACGTCGTTGTCTCATATTCAGTTCTTTTTGCGTGAATAAATATTTCAAACTCTTGTGGTCCGTGTATATTTTACACCGTTCACCATACAGATAATGGCGCCATAGTTTCAACGCAAATACCACTGCTGCCAATTCTAAATCATGTGTGGGATAGTTCTTTTCATATTCTTTCAATTGTCTTGAGGCATAAGCAATGACCTTTCCGTGTTGCATCAAGACTGCTCCTAAACCTTGTTTTGAAGCATCACTGTATACTACAAAATCTCTTGATCCTTCTGGAATAGCAAGGACCGGTGCTGAGGCCAATTTTGTCTTTAACTCTTGGAAACTGTGATCACATGCTTTATTCCATACAAATTTCACATTCTTTCGTGTTAACGCAGTCAAAGGCAATGCTATCTTAGAAAATCCCGCAATAAACCGACGGTAATAACCAGCTAGCCTTAGAAAACTACGTACCTCGGTAACAGTGGTAGGTCGTAGCCAGTTATTAATAGCTTCAATCTTACTTGGATCCACTAATATACCTTCTTTTGAAATGATATGACCCAAGAATGATACTTGTTCAAGCCAAAATTCGTATTTCTTCCATTTGGCATATAATTGTTTATCTTTAAAAGTTTGCAAAACTAATTGCAAATGTTCTCGATGCTCCTCTACAGTTCGTGAGTAGATGAGAATATCATCTATAAACACAATCACGAACTTGTCTAAAATTGGCTTGAAAATTCTGTTCATCAAATTCATAAAAGCAGCTGGTGCATTTGTTAATCCAAATGGCATTACAAGAAATTCATAATGCCCGTACCTGGTTCGGAAGGCAGTCTTTGAGATATCATCTGATTTCACTTTTAGTTGATGATAGCCTGATCGTAAATCAATCTTCGAAAAGGTGGCAGCTCCTTGTAATTGATCAAACAAATCATCAATTCGGGGGAGTTGATACTTATTTTTGATTGTCACTTTGTTCAAATCCTGATAATCAATACATAGACGGAGGGTACCGTCTTTCTTCTTCACAAATAAAACAGGTGCACCCCAAGGTGAAAAGCTCGGTCTAATAAACCCTTTATCAAGCAACACATGTAACTGTTCTTTCAATTCTTTCATTTCTGTAGGAGCTAATCGATAAGGAGCTTTTGAGATGGGATGAGTTCCTGCCACAACATCAATTACAAATCCGATCTCTCTATCTGGGGGTAAGCCTGTTACATCATCCGGAAATACCTCTGGAAATTCACAAACAACATCTGTATCTTTTAACTCACAAATAGGTGGATCAATAGTTAACACAGATGCTAAATATCCTTGACACCCCTTCTGTAGTAATTTACAAGCTTTCATACAAGAGATTATCTTAAGAGGAAAGGATATAACTGCACTTGCTACTGTGAATGGTTCAGCTCCTATCGGCGCAAATTTGATCACCTTTATGCCCCAGTCAATAGTAACTTTGTACTTCGAGAGCCAATCCATTCCCAATATCACATCAAAATCAATCATCCTCAGAACTATCAAGTCAGCACACATCTGATGGCCTTGGACATATATTGGACACCCTCGCACAATCTGGTTTGTCTGTACTTCTTGCCCAGCAGGTAAGGCTATGGCGAGTTGTGCCTCTGTTGTACTTGCTGTAATGCCCAGTCTCCGTACAAACTATTCCGAAATAAAGGAATGAGTGGCTCCTGAATGTAGTAAAACAATAGCAGTAATATCAGAAATCAAGAACATACCAGTGATCATCGATGTATCCGCATCCACTTCCTCTTTAGTCATGGAGAAAAGGCGTCCCTGTACTTTCTCAGAACTCCCTGGACAATTCCTTGCGAGATGCCCTGTCTTTTTGCAACGATAACGAACATTGGAACCCTGCATACATTCCCCGCCGTGAAGTTTTCCACATTTAGGATAAGGTGGTTTGTCCTGTTCTTTACATGGAGGAGGACTCTTGCCACGTGGTTCCTCTGGTCTAGTACCTCTCCTATCGGTCTTTCTGCCTTGTCCTGTTCCTTGGCTCTTCTGAAAGTACTGCTGCCTTCGTTGTTGTTTATCTTTGTCAATGTCTTGCTCATCCTGTTCTGCCATAAGTGCTCTTTCCACTATCTCTCCAAATGTAACAACCTTCGACATCCGTACATCTCTTTTAATTTCAGAGCGAAGTCCCCGCATGAAGTGTTCGCCCTTACTTGTGTCATCCTATGCAATATATGGTACATATTGAACTCAGCTTCAAATTGTTGTATGTATTCGGTCATTGACATGGTTCCTTGCTTCAAATTCAGGAAGTCACTAGCTTTCTTGGCTCGTACATCTTTACTGAAATATTTATTGTAAAACACTGTTTTGAAGGTTCCCCATGTCAATGGTCCAACCGGTAATGCAACTTTTGCGCTCTCTCCCCATATCCTTGCATGTTTTGTTAACAAAAAGATGGCACAAGTTACTTTGTCAGCATCTTCCATATGAAGGTAGGAGAAGATGGACTCCAATGATTTAATCCATTCTTCTGCTACTGTCGGATCGGTGCTTCCCATGAATTCAGGAGGGTTCAGACGTCGAAAGTGATCATATACATATGTTTGAACAGGCCCTTGTCTGGGTATCATGGCTTGTGCGTGTGCCTGCTCATGAGTAGTCCGTTGCATCTCAAGTAATTGATGTATCTGCTCCCGATGGACTTTTGCTTGTTGCTGGAGCAGCTGAGCAAAATCATTTATAGGTCGTGGCGCACTACCTTCACCTTCGACCGCTGGGGCCTTGCCCTTAGATGACTCTCCTCCCTGTACCTTACGTTTAGGTGGCATCGTCTTTTATCTTAACCTACATATAGGTCACGTAGAAACACAAAACTTAGCACAATTACCATAAGCAAAATAAGGTTTGAATGATATAACTATAGTAGTAAGCAAATCTAACAAGAGGCATCACTTTGACCGTTTATAAAAATTTTGGCATGATGTCCCTATATTTTGTATACACCAAAAACTCAAGCAATACTATTTATACACACTTATAAACATATTCTCATATACAAACATACTTTGTATAACATGGAACTTGTTTCAAACCCTAACATAAAATATACTACAATACATATGCGGAAACTATACAATAAGATATCCCGGTTTTTGTCGAGGTAAGGCACGTCACAAGCATCCATTGGCGGACCGGCATCCTACGTCTCTCCACTACCTGATCCTGTAATACATGAGCTACGTGAGTTTATAAAACTCAATAAGTTGTCACTTGTACGTATCAATATGCTTAGAAGGAATACATATCAAGTCGTGATCAACAATGAATCTTTAAACCATATCATATCATAACATATATATTTATGTTCATTTTTTTACTTGAGCCTCATTTGTTGACCTGTACTACCGTGCTTGTTTTATTATATAGCTACTACTGTGTTGGACGTCAGGGAGCAACCTTTGGCAACCCCACGCCCCATAAACATATATTGGCCAATAGCTTTGGTGGACTTAAAACCACCCATGATGTCAACAAGCTCTGTATCATGTAAAATCAGTCCTTTTCTTTTCATGTTCATGTTAATGTTCATGACATAGCACCCATCTTCAATATTCATGAGTTCTTTTCATATTTAATACATAACAATGGGATATTGTAATATCCAAGCCTGGTGAATGGTACGGTTTAAGATTTTGTATGCTTATGGACTATTTGGTTAAGTTTATGTATAGTTTTGATGTTAAGAGTTGTGATATATGGTTTATAGTATTGTTGTTTATAGTTGTGGTGTAGTTGTTGTAGCATCGTTGCGATTTAATTCATGGTAATTCGTATGTTGAGCCAATTATTATGAGGCCAATTGGAATGGTTAGATAAGACATAGAGGTGTAACTTTCTTATTTTGAGTTTTGTTCAAATCATTGTGGAAGGTAAGCCAAAAGTGCCCCGATGTGTGTCGTGTGTTTCGACGTTCCTCCAGTGACACATGTTGAGAGATTTAGCATAACGTTTTACTCAGACCTTCAAATGATCTGATATTTGGAGAGGTTCAAGAAAAGACATAGAGCTACAACTTTGTAGTTTACCATTTTTCCAAATTATGAAAGGAAGAGGCGTTTCGGAGGCGATCTTTGGAGAAGCTGTGCGCAGAGTAACCAGAGAGCAGCCGCACTCTATTGTTCAGTGCACCCACGGTGACCAGAGTGCACCCGCCCTCCAAAATGTAGCGCGCCCGTGGTCTACTGTTTCAGATTTTTGGATGAGGCGCCGAAGGCATAGCGCACCCGCGGTGCAAGGGATAGCGCACCCGCGGTCCGTGAACAGTAAAGTCGTGTTTTTGGATTTAAATGCTTAAATACATGAGTGGGTTCACTTTTCCCTCATTTCTCTCCTCATTCTCGATTTCTTCAGCTCAAGGGAAGCTAGGGTTCCATTTTCTTTCTTCTATTTCTTAGATTCAAGCTTCTTGTTGGATTATTGAAGAGAGAACAAGGTTATTTTGAGTTCAAGGAGCTAAGGTAAGCTTGTGGCTTTGATTATTTCTTTGTTTATGGTGTTAGGAGAAGTCTTGGGTATTTAGAGTGTGTTAGCTTTATGAAGTTTATGGTATGGGTTTATGATTTTTGAGATGTTGATGGTGAAGTTTATGGTTTATTGTTGTAGGTTGTGTACCAAGAGAGTAGATTCAAGGTTCCAAGTGTTGTAAGTGGAATTTCATTTCTTGTGCTCACATGATAATATATGTATTGTGTTTCAATGGTTTTAAAGTGTTATTCCCTTCCATTTGATTCATGCTATGTATTAATACACCTTGTTGTATATTAGAGGCATTTTATGTCTCAACCATGTCAAAGGGAATACAAGAGAAAAGATAGTCTTCAAAGTGTTTGTTTTAATGCCAAAGAGAGAATTCAAATGTTTTATTGGATTGATAGATACATAGCCAGAGATTGCATGCAATAAGTTGATCAACGACCATAGGCTTATATCCCTCAGAGTTATCGATTCATATCGATGGGATAGAGGCACAGAGACAGAGATACTATATAGATATCAATCCAACAGAGAAAAGAGAAATACCATCGTTATTGTTATTCATTCTATGATATTCATGTTTCAGAGTTGATGGTATTTAATGTTTTCAAAGCCATGTTTTACAGAGTATGGTATATGTACATTGCTATGTAAGAGTTCCACTTGCTGAGTTTCATACTCATTTCAGTTATTCATGTGATGCAGATAAGAGTGACGGGCCGGGACGTTGATTGGAGTCGGGGTCATATGCATAAGAGAGGGAAGGAAGAAGACTATTTTGCGAATATTTTGACATGATCACAAAAATGATGTTTTGTATTTTGTTGCTTCATTTGATTGATCATGTATTAACTTTTGTTTATATATATTGAAAATGTATTTTAAATCCTTCCTTCCTCCCTTCAAAGAAAATTTTAATTTCCGCTGCTATTTTATGAAAACGGATCAGAGCGTTACATTTAGTGGTATCAGAGCACCCTTCTTCGGACCAATGCATATGACTTCGTCTACTTTCAACAGTCCGGGTATGTCTTCTTCTACATCTAATTATTGTCATTGGTTGATATGTATTATGTGAGCACATTGTAGGAGTATGCCTCCTAAAAGAAAGGCTGCAGAGGGTGAGGATAGTTCTTCTCTAGAGTTGTCGATGAGTTCGGCAAGCTACTGAAAGAGCAAGCTAAGGTCCATAGTGAGCAGATCCAACAGTTGTTACGTTTGCAAGGAACAGGCCAAGGTAGAGGTCAAGGGAGAGGCCAAGTGGCTCTGGCAGTTGGGACCGATGGGATCTTTACTGCTTTCAAGAGAATGGATCCGCCGGAATTTGAAGGAAGCACTGATCCATTGGAGACTGTAGAGTGGGTCAAAGCTCTTGAGGCGATATTTGATCATCTCAAGTATGAAGACAAAGACAGAGTGGATTGTGCAGTATTCATGCTAGTCAAAGCTGCACGCATTTGCTGGAATGCTACCAAGGTAAGTGTTGATGTTCCAGCATTGAAGTGGCAAGAGTTCACGGATCTTTTCTATGACATGTATTTCCTAGATGCACTTCGAGCTCGGAAGGTGACTGAATTTTTAGAGCTTCGTCAAGGAGATATGTATGTTGATGAGTATATTCTGAATTTTGAAGAGGGCTGTCTGTTTGCTCCATACATTGCATCCAACGACAAAGACAAGGGTGCTCATTTCATTAGAGGCCTTCGAGCAGAAATCAGAAGGGACATCAATATGTCGAAGGCGGTGACATTCAAAGAGATTGTGTCTAAGGCTTTGTTGGCCGAGCAAGATGAGAAAGATATTGCCAGAGAGAGACAGGCGAGGCAGCAGTTTGTTGCTCAGAGGGGTCAGGGTTCGAGTCATAGAGGGAAGGACCATTTCAAAGGGAAAGGCAAGTTGGAGCCGAGTCCTAAACTACCGACATTTCCATCTGATCCTGAGAAGCCATTGTGTCCCAAGTGCAGTAGACATCATCGGGGAGAGTGCAGATTTGGTACTCATACTTGTTACCGTTGTGGCACTGCAGGCCATATTGCCAAAGACTGTCCAAGAGTTTCGAGTAAAGAGAAGGTGAAGGGTCGCATCTTTACCATGACAAAGGAAGGTATAAACCATGATTCTTCTGTGATCTCTAGCACTATTTTAATTTCAGGCAGAGTAGCTACGACATTGATTGATACAGGTGCTACTCATTCTTTTATGTCTGAACTATTTTTGAGATCTTTGGGTATAGTTCCTTCTACTCTTCCCCTCCAGTTTAGTGTTGTATTGCCTTCGGGAGATGTGTTATGCCCGACGTCTATTGTGTATGCGTGTTCTGTTCAAATTGATGAGAGAGTGGTTTATGCTGATTTGATTGTTATTCCGATGGTTGCGTTTGATATTATACTTGGCATGGATTGGCTATCAACTTACCGTGCAGTGTTTGATTGCGTTGCTAAGACGGTGAAATTTGCAGATGATGGCAATAGGGAAGGTTTGCTCGCCAGTGCAGGTACTTCGCTGGTCCTTCCTTTTATTTCGTGTCTTGAGGCTAAGAAGTTGTTGTTTAAAGGTTGTGATGGGTTTTTGGCTTTGATTGTTGATTCGGATAGAATTGTGAAGTTGAATATTGATGATATTTATGTTGTGAGAGAGTTCTCTGATGTATTTGTGGATGATGTGCCGAGTTTACCGCCGGACAGAGATGTAGAGTTTGTGATTGATTTAGTCCCAGGTACGGTTCCTATTTCTAAGGCTCCGTACAAAATGGCCCCTACAGAGATGAAGGAGTTGAAGACGCAGTTGCAGGATTTATTGGATAAAGGTTTTATTCGACCGAGTTCTTCGCCTTGGGGAGCACCGGTTCTTTTCGTCAAGAAGAAAGATGGGTCTTTGCGGCTGTGCATTGATTACAGAGAAATCAACAAAGTGACTGTCAAGAATAAGTATCCGTTGCCACGGATAGATGACCTTTTTGACCATCTGCAAGGGGCTACAGTGTTCTCGAAGATTGATTTGCGATCTGGCTATTATCAGTTGAAGGTTAGGGAGTCTGATATCCCTAATACGGCGTTCCGGACCAGGTACGGTCACTATGAATTTCTTGTGATGTCTTTTGGTCTGACCAATGCTCCTTCAGTCTTCATGGATCTTATGAACCGTGTGTTCAAGCCGTATTTGGATAGCTTTGTCATTGTTTTTATCGATGACATTTTGATTTACTCCAAGACCAGAGAGCTTCATTCAGAGCACCTCAGAGTTGTTCTTCAGTTTCTGAGAGAGAAGAGATTGTATGCTAAGTTGAAGAAATGTGAGTTCTGGTTGGAGCAGATTTCTTTCTTAGGCCATGTTGTCTCGAAGGATGGGTTAGCTTTTGATCTAGCGAAATAGAGGCGATACAGAAGTGGCCTATTCCTACCACTGTACAAGAGGTACGCAGTTTTCTTGGTTTGGCGGGTTATTATCGTCGTTTTATTTCAGAATTTTCCAAGATTGCCCTGCCGTTAACTTATCTGACGAGGAAGACTGTGAAGTTTGAGTGGTCCAATGATTGCCAGAGTGGGTTTCAAGATTTGAAAGATAAGTTGACGTCAGCTCCTGTACGTGCATTGCCCAGTGGTTCAGAGGACTTTGTTGTTTATACCGATGCATCGAAGAAGGGCCTTGGTGCAGTGCTGGTGCAACGAGGTAAAGTAATAGCCTATGCTTCTCGCCAGTTGAAGGATTACGAGAAGAATTATCCTACGCATGATTTGGAGCTAGCAGCTGTGGTTTTCGCCCTGAAAATCTGGAGACATTATTTGTATGGCGAAAAGTGTGAAATTTTCACAGACCACAAGAGTTTAAAGTATTTATTTTCACAGAAAGAACTTAATATGCGCCACAGACGGTGGTTAGAGCTTGTCAAAGATTATGATCTGACTATTAGTTACCACCCAGGGAAGGCGAATGTTATAGCGGATGCATTGAGCCGTAAGTCGAGTTCTTCTTTAAGTTCTATGATTCAGCAGCCGTTGTTGCTAGATTTGCAACGAGAGGAGATGGCTTTGGTGGTTCCTGGAACCATTGCTCGTTTTTCAGCGTTTGTTATTCGGGCTACATTGACGGACAGGATCCGTAGAGAACAGGCTATTGATGTTCAGTTGTTAGAGCTGAGAGCTAGAGCAGAGGAGAGAGATAATTCAGAGTTCGGGACGAATGGAGATGGTTTGGTGACATTTAGAGGCCGTATTTGCATCCCTGCTGGTGATGATATTCGGCGAGACATCTTGACAGAGGCACATACCGCGCCATACTCGATACATCCAGGCAGCACTAAGATGTATCACGATCTTCGTAGACTCTATTGGTGGTCAGGTATGAAGAAAGATATTGCCATGTTTATTTCTCAGTGCCTAACTTGTCAGCAGGTGAAGATCGAACACCAGAGACCTGCTGGGACATTGCTATCATTGCCGATTCCTCAATGGAAATGGGAGCACATTACGATGGATTTCGTGACTGGTCTTCCCAGAATGCAGAAAGGTTTTAACTCTACTTGGGTTATTGTTGATCGGTTGACCAAGTCAGCGCATTTTCTGCCAGTTAAGACGACGTATTCCATGAACCAATATGCCGAAGAGTACGTAGCTGAGATTGTTAGACTTCATGGTGTTCCTGTGTCGATCGTGTCTGATCGTGACCCTAGATTTACTTCAGAGTTTTGGAAGAGTTTGCACAGAGCTATGGGTACACGGTTAGCATTTAGTACAATATATCACCCCCAGAGCGATGGTCAATCAGAGAGAGTTATTCAGATTTTAGAAGATATGCTCAGAGCTTGTACTATCGATTATCCTGGTAGCTGGGATTCTAAATTGCCTCTTGTTGAGTTCACGTACAACAATAGTTACCAGGCGACAATTGGCATGGCACCGTATGAAGCACTTTATGGCAGGAAGTGTAGATCTCCCTTGTATTGGGATGAGATTGGGGAGAGAAAGATGTTGGGTCCAGAGTTGGTCCAACAGACTGCTGATGTTGTTGCTGTTATTCGAGAGAGAATGAAGACAGCGCAGTCGAGACAAAAGAGTTATGCCTATGTGCGTCGTAGGCAATTGCAGTTTGAGGTTGGCGATCATGTGTTCTTGAAGATAGCACCTCTTAAGGGTGTGATGCGGTTTGGCAAGAAGGGAAAGTTGAGTCCAAGATTTATTGGCCCATTTGAAATCTTGGATAGAGTTGGTGATCGAGCCTACAGGTTAGCCCTACTGCCAGATCTTGACAGAGTTCATAATGTTTTTCACGTCTCTATGTTCAGGAAATATATTGCAAATTCTTCCCATGTTCTTCGCCACGAGCCATTGGATTTGACGACGAATTTGACTTATCAAGAGATTCCGGTCCAGATTTTGGATCGCAAAGTTAAAGTATTGAGAAACAAAGAGATCGGCATTGTTAAAGTCCTTTGGAGGAATCATTTGATTGAAGAAGCCACGTGAACCAGAGGATGAGATGAAAGAGAAGTATCCCGAGTTGTTTGCGCAGTGATGTCAATTTCGGGGACGAAATTCCTCTAAGGAGGGGAGATTGTAATATCCAAGCCTGGTGAATGGTACGGTTTAAGATTTTGTATGCTTATGGACTATTTGGTTAAGTTTATGTATAGTTTTGATGTGGGGACCCGGGCTCCAACTCAATTATCTTTGGGATTAAATGGATCTTTGCTAGAAAATGTGGGTCAAAAATTTGCTTTTAACATAACACACATACATAAAATTTATTTCATTTCATTAAAAGCAAATACATGTCTCGTTTCGTTAATACATCAAACTAGTGTTTAAGAGTATTAATACATGTCTAATACAACAACTAGTTTCTTCTGCTACGCCCGTGATCACCACGCTATCACCTCTCAATCATCCTCGTCTCGACCCTGATCCTGCCCCACCTGTTGTTATGCACACATACAGACACAACAACAGCAGGAAACTCCGGTGAGAACAAATCCAAGTATAAAACATGTATACATGCATGTCATGCAATTTAATACAAAATCATAACATATAAATCAGTAATTATGACACACTAGTGAATACAGATAAAACTCTTCGACTCTTATTCTTTGACTCGACTCATATCTAAGTCTAGGGATCCCGGTGTGAATAAGACGTAACAAGTCTGCCACCTACTCTCCCAATCGTGGTGGCGGTACGTCTTATTCCTAGACTTCGGTCCTGTCTGTATCGAGTGCCCACAATCGGAGGAAATCTGCTCCTATGCGTCGATATCACCGAACGTCTAGCTTGGCAAGTCTGCCAATGACTCTCCTATCTTAAATGCTTGAATATAAATCTATAAACAAAGCATCAACATATAAAAAGGTAACAATCTAGTATGTGATTTTGGGAAACTCAAATCAGATCTAATTCGAGTTATATCTTCCTGAATCAACATGAATTATACCTTCTTGTTGTATAATCTTTGTCGTAGTCGAAGTCTCGATGTCGAATCTGTCAATATCAAATCTGAAATAAGAATGTGGAGATGCATTCTATCAATCTTCAACTCAATTCCATCACATGTACAAATCAGTAATAATTCTCGATACATTTCAGCGGCATAACGACATAGTTTCTCGATATTAATCAACTCAAATATCAATACTCAATAGAAATACTCATAATTCTTATCAACATCAATTCATAAGACTGAATTCTGCACCATCTCAACTCAATATATATGCTGGAAAACTCATAACAATCACATATGGTATCAATTTCGCGATTCGTTTACGTTTCTACGATGTCAATAATCTCAAGAACCCATAATTACAAGCATATCAAAATTTCCCCAACACGTAAACTCCCAAACATGCTGAAATGTAAAGAAACTTACATCCTTACGAAGCTATTGAAGAGAGGAGCACGAATCTAGTCTCGGATCGAAAATCGGATGAACGGCTTGTGTGAAATCAATTTCTTAAGCTTTAAGGAAATGTGAGAGTTCTCCCATGGATTCCTTCGGTGGTCTAATTCTGAATGAAGGGAGAATGGGAGATTACATGTTATATGCATGGCAAGGACACATGTTTTATTTTTCACTCAATACGTTGCACCGCGGGTGCGGTAGCTTCTCACCGCGGGTGCGCTCAGCTCACGGCATCCTCATCTAAAAATTCAGAAACAGCGACTACGGGTGCGGTCCCTTTTTCACCGCGGGTGCGCTCAGGCTACGGCAATCCTTCAACATTTCAAAATCAACGACCGCGGGTGCGGTATGTCTTAGGCCGCGGGTGCGGTGACCCTACTGTAATTCTTCACGTTTCATGAGTTACAACCGCGAGTGCGGTATGTCTTGGACCGCGGGTGCGGTCTCTCTTGTAGTCCAAAACTCTACTTTCTGCCCTTACACCGCGGGTACGGTAGAAACTGGGGCGCGGGGGCGGTGTCCTTTCATGCAAACTTCATAATCTCATCTTATCAACCTACAATTCTTGGGCATTACATTTGATGTTAAGAGTTGTGATATATGGTGTATAGTATGGTTGTTTATAGTTGTTGTGTAGTTGTTGTAGAATCGTTGCAATTTAATTCATGGTAATTCGTATGTTGAGCCAATTGTTATGAGGCGAATTGGAATGGTTAGATAAGACATAGAGGTGTAACTTTCTTATTTTGAGTTTTGTTCAAATCATTGTGGAAGGTAAGCCAAAAGTGCCCCGAAGTGTGTCGTGTGTTTCGACGTTCCTCTAGTGACACATGTTGAGAGATTTAGCATAACTTTTTACTCAGACCTTCAAATGATCTGATATTTGGATACGTTCAAGAAAAGACATAGAGCTACAACTTTGTAGTTTACCATTTTTCCAAATTATGAAGGAAAGAGGAGTTTCGGAGACGATCTTTGGAGAAGCTGTGCGCCGAGTAACCAGAGTGCACCCGCACTCTATTGTTCAGTGCACCTGCGGTGACCAGAGTGCACCCGCACTCCAAAATATAGCGCACCCGCGATCTACTGTTTCAGATTTTTGGATGAGGCGCCGAAGGCATAGCTCACCCGCGGTGCAAGGGATAGCGCACCCGCGGTCCGTGAACAGTAAAGTCGTGTTTTTGGATTTAAGTGCTTAAATACATGAGTTGGTTCACTTTTCCCTCATTTCTCTCCTCATTCTCGATTTCTTCAGCTCAAGGGAAGCTAGGGTTCCATTTTCTTTCTTTTATTTCTTAGATTCAAGCTTCTTGTTGGATTATTGAAGAGAGAACAAGGTTATTTTGAGTTCAAGGAGCTAAGGTAAGCTTGTGGCTTTGATTATTTCTTGGTTTATGGTGTTGGGAGAAGTCTTGGGTATTTAGAGTGTGTTAGCTTTATGAAGTTTATGGTATGGGTTTATGATTATTGAGATGTTGATGGTGAAGTTTATGGTTTATTGTTGTAGGTTGTGTACCAAGAGAGTAGATTCAAGGTTCCAAGTGTTGTAAGTGGAATTTCATTTCTTGTGCTCACATGATAATATATGTATTGTGTTTCAATGGTTTTAAAGTGTTATTCCCTTCCATTTGATTCATGCTATGTATTAATACACCTTGTTGTATATTAGAGGCATTTTATGTCTCAACCATGTCAAAGGGAATACAAGAGAAAAGATAGTCTTCAAAGTGTTTGTTTTAATGCCAAAGAGAGAATTCAAATGTTTTATTGGATTGATAGATACATAGTCAGAGATTGCATGCAATAAGTTGATCAACGACCATAGGCTTATATCCCTCAGAGTTATCGATTCATATCGATGGGATAGAGGCACAGAGACAGAGATACTATATAGATATCAATCCAACAGAGAAAAGAGAAATACCATCGTTATTGTTATTCATTCTATGATATTCGTGTTTCAGAGTTGATGGTATTTTAATGTTTTCAAAGCCACGTTTTACAGAGTATGGTATATGTACATTGCTATGTAAGAGTTCCACTTGCTGAGTTTCATACTCATTTCAGTTATTCATGTGATTCAGATAAGAGTGACGGGCCGGGACGTTGATTGGAGCCGGGGTCATATGCATAAGAGAGGGAAGGAAGAAGACTATTTTGCAAATATTTTGACATGATCACAAAAATGATGTTTTGTATTTTGTTGCTTCATTTGATTGCTCATGTATTAACTTTTGTTTATATATATTGAAAATGTATTTTAAATCCTTCCTTCTTCCCTTCAAAGAAAATTTTAATTTCCGCTGCTATTTTATGAATACGGATCAGAGCGTTACAATATGGTGCTATGTTTTCATCAATAAACATACTAACAATGTACATATATCAATAATCAATGAGAAGTATTTGAAATCATAATATTACTCATGTATTACTTCAAGAACATGCCAACTTACAGTCCAAGCGTACGAATACTTGTTTGAGACGATGTTTCTCGCTCCTATACTGTCAAATATATCAATAATTTAGTCACTATTGTTTATACTAGGTAAAGTTTGCTCCTCTACAATTATAATAACCAAAAGAGATGAAAACTTACACCCTTATAAAGTTCTTGTGATGGAGAACTAAGTTCTACCCGGCGCATATGTGCGACATATTCTGCCAAAAAACTCATTTTTAACTTCCGAATTAGCCAAAGTGGTCAACATAAAAGTTGTAGCCCTATGTGTTTTCTTGCATCTCCAACTAGTTTCATGTCATTTGGAGGTATGAGTAAAAAGTTATGCTCAATCTACCAAAATGTGTCAATGTAGGAATGATGATACACACGACAAAATTCGGGGCGCTTTTGGCTTGTCTTCCCCAATGATTTGGACAAAATTCAAAACATGAAAGTTGTAGCATTATATCTTAGATTTCTAATGGTTGTCGCCTCACACAATTTGGATCAAAATTCAAATCATTATGCTAAAACCCGTAAGAACTACCGTATTTTCATCTTATTTCCTGGATTGATATACAAACTTCATTACACTACTTCTACCTACACATCTTTATATCATTATTTATACACATTTGTTCTCAATAAACCATGGAGAATATAAAAATCATGTTCGATCTCAATATTGATACATCAATCATCACGTGAAATTGAAAGGGATCGATTTTAGGTGTTCGAAATAGCAACGGAAGCACAAAATTGTTTTCTAAACATGAAAAACCGAAATTTTTGAGAAAAATTTGAACACCATTGTACTAGTGTGTAACATATACTAAACACCTTTGTCATACATAGGGTGTTAAGAAATTTTACCTATCAGCCTCTTGAGGTTGATGATGGCTCCAACTAAAGTGTAAACACTTTAGCTCTTGTATGGTAGACAATCTTCAAGCCTCCCTTTGAACACTCCTTGTTTAAAATCAAGCCCACCACTTGCAAGCTAGAACCTCCTTACACTTGCACTAGAAAATGTAAGGATTTTTTCTTTGAGAAGTATTTTGTTTTCAACAACTTGAAGAACAAAATNATAATTAAATTAATTCAAGTGTTGAATTAATTAAATAATATTGGGCCTTGTAGAGCCCAATTGGAAATAATTATTTAACTAGTGGGCTTGAGTAAAATCAAGTAAAGTCTAATTGGGCTCAAATATGTTTGAGACAATTAAATTAAAAGTCCATGGGCCCTTTGTAAATGTTACAAGCCCACTAGGTTTTGCATGCTAT
>NC_133314.1:11212232-11220376 GCF_012295235.1 Primulina huaijiensis | reverse complement strand
AAGAACGTCAGAACTCAAGTCTGATAGTACCCAACCAATCATGTTAAACGCCTAGCAGCATCGCTTACATGATTCCCTAGGTATCAAATGATAGTGCCTGCAAGAACCATTCAATTATGGTTAGCGTACAGTACGGTCCCTTCAACTCATATATCCCGACCGATTCGACAACCATTGGTTTATCGAGAGTTGTCAATGAATCGATACTATGTGTCATGTCGTAGTTGCATCGATGGTGTAATCTAAGAAACCCCTTTCTTAATTACCACCATATTCTGATCAGAGATTTCAAACTACACATACATGAGAACACATAGGATATCCATACCCGAAGGTAAGCGGTGAATCCCCGACTACAATGCATCGACTCCTATATGTTTCGACAGAACACCCAACCTTGCCACCTGATGACCCCTTGAGAGTCGGTAAACAAGTCAAAGTGTAATTCTAGCACATAGAGTCTCAATGTTGTCCCGGGTCATAAGGACTAATGGTGTATAACCATAAACTAGGACTTTTCCACTCGATAAGTGAGAACCACTTGGAAAGTCCTTTATGGAGGGTTGTTCAGTGCACTCTACAAGGAGCACCTATCTACATGCTCGGACATCACAATGTCCCCTACCAATGAAACATGGTACTCACATCGCAGATACTAGTCTCGAACTCGAGCGGCCTATATCCTTCTTAGTGGCGGCTGAATCGACTAGAAACTGTTTAGAATATACAGTATTACAAATATGAGTTTCATGATGCTCATCATATGAGCATCTCATATTCTTTCTACTATTTTATATTCAATGGCTTTATCTATGCAACTAGCATGGGTATACAGATAAAAAAGTGCCAAAATAATAATTTCAAATATTATTAAAATAAAGACTGTTCATACATAGAGTTTAAACATGAACCCTCGGCCAACACTTGGCTCGACGGGCACCTACTCTAACAAAAATCTAACGAACTAAAGAGCTAAATGATAAACGACATAAACGTATCATTATCATTTGTACGAGTAACCGGGCATTACAGTTTCAGACTCGGCATAGGCATCCGCCTATCTAGGAACTTAAGGAGCTTAAGTAAAAGAGTGAACCCCGAATGAGGTTGGTAAGGCCTAGAGCCTATCAGAGTTTGACCGAATAGCGGACTTAGCTTCAAAGCTTGAAGTGAAGGCTTTACCTTCATTCAATGCCGGAGAAGTTTCGACATCGGAAGCTAATTAGCGCGTAGGCAGCGCTGCGCCGTCTCTTGTAGCCTTTTATAGAGAGAATTTTAGTGTTGACTAATCCAAAAAGGAAGTAACCAATCGACCAGACCAATCTTTCTGTGGAGGCGGCGAAGGGCAGGTAAGGATTTGAAGCCAAGCAAGCAGCTATAGGAAAGAAGTTGAAGCTATAATGTAGAAAGAAAGAGAAAAACAGGTACCATCCTTCGTTGAGGTCAAGAGAGCAGGCACAGCACAAGGTTTGGAACCCTCTCCCTGACAAGTCCTTTTTCAATCCGCTCGCTAACCTGCCTACTTAATTCTTCATGCTCCGATGGACTCATCCGAGTTGCAGCTTGATTCAGAAGAACAAATCCTGGGATTAGATCGATCTGATGTTGAATGTCACATCTTGTCAAAAAAAACACCGTATTTTTCATTAAAAAAGAGAGATTTAAGCATTCACAAACTAGTTGATATGAGGACTTCCTTACTCAATTAGAATAGAGAAAGTAAAGCTACCATCCCACAGGTAAGATTCAAGACATCTCTTCCCTCTTCGAGCCAACCATTCACTTCCTCTAACGAGCGAGTAAAAAAAGTTCACCACTTACTACGTTCTTTCAGAACCTTAGATTCCATGAAATCAAATTATGATCCTCAGGAGCAAGAAGATGCTCCCAAGCGACCTTGGGGATCCAATAGACCTCACTATCCGCCGTTATCCCTTTCCATTCCTACCCTATTCTCCATTCTTATTAGGCAGTCACCATCACAATCAGAGTTCAGTTCCTCCTTCTCGCAATTAGAATCTAACTCGGAACCGTAAATCTCAACTGGAAGACTATATGACATGGAAGAGTCACTGCCTAGGCGTACAATAATCTTCATATTGTGCTCCTATATCTTCCTACTGATCTTTTTAGCGCACTGACGGTGATATGCCTTGAACATTTGGAAATGATACGCCACGACTGGAAAGGGGCTTGCTAAAGCCCATAGGCCTGTGCAGACGTGAGGAATGTATTCTTTCTTTCTTAGGCGGGGTGGAAAGACTCCGAAGTTGCCGATAATCGTCCGCTATTAGATAGATGCGGCTTATCCGGTGTTAGCGGAATAACCGCTGTTTGAGAGATAACTTGTAGAATCAAGACAAAAGCGAGACATGAAGGAAAGCACAACACAGTAAGAACTAGCATAGCAGGACATGACAACGGTTGGGGAGAGGGAAAAGCTATCAGACACCAATCCAATGAACAGACAAAGCGGCTTGGCCGAAGGGTCAGGAAGAGAAAACGACTATACTTTCTGAGTTAGAACATTAGGAACCTTACTCCCATATGAAAGAAAGCAGCCAAAACAGTAGAGAAGATCAGAGACGGGTTTAGCGAGAAAAGTCTTTCGCTCACACCTATGCCTTCCTTGCTTGCTTTCCCTTCCAGTCGAATGGAAACTATTAAAGCAAAGGCAAGCAATAGCTCGCTGGTCGCTATTACTTCATTCGTTTGTTTTGTACACTTTATATAGTGCTCTCTCCGGTACACTGTTGGGTTGGTTCCTCCTGCTTCGCCTTCAGGGACAGAAAGAATGCCCGCAGTCCAACTTTGACAAGCTAGCGAAAAGGAAAGGTGGTCCTGCCTTAGGCGCATCTGTTTCCGAATGATATCATTCACCAGACCTCCCGTAGGGACTTGAATACTTCTTTATGGGTGGTAATCGGTAGAAAAAAAAAAGAAACATTGGTCCAAGAGGAGGAGATCACGGGATATGGTTTTGTTGGTTCATACCAGGGGAATTCTCTAAGCAGATCGTACTTCATCTGTCGAAATGCTTTCCGTAGCTCATGTTGTACAACCATGGGTGGGCATAGTTGAACATAGCATTTGCCGGAAAAGGCGGGAGGCGCAATGGAAGTTTCATTCCTGACAATCTCATGCTGATCCGTCGATCGTGGAAAGCCAACTAGAGGCTCAACGCCCTCTGTTGTATTAAGAGCGGTCTCCCTCTCTTTTTCTTTTTAAGGTAAGGTAAAGGGTCAGGCATGATGGGGTAGAGCATCCAAAGATGCATATGAATCTAGAACCAGGGCTAGGTTTGGTAAGTAATCTTGAACAAAAGAAACAGCATACACAGAGGGCCGGAATCATTCCCTGCTGACGACTAAAAGACTACAATCGAGCTTTCAGCTAGCTTTTTTTCATGGGCAAGGTTGGAAGGCTCAACTCTAAAAATGCTCGAGGCGCTCGAAAGAAGTCCACGTTGATCACGTTTTTCAGGAGAGAGGCGCATTAATCACGCTTTGAAGGAGGGAAGTAGTGGAGTAGGAGAGGTAAAGATGGACGATAGAGAACAAAGGATGATAAAACTATCGTCCGTTCCTATCCTAGTAGCTAGATTGTTGCTGTATTCTCTTTGGCAGTGGGATGGGGCAACTGTGAGGATTGCCCATTAACTTCCTTACCTGCACTTGTAGTTTAGTAAGGACTTCTTAGCTTGTTCTATTCCCTAGCAGCCCTTATCATCGCGGGAGTTGGGCTGGGGTGTTAACTAAGTACTAAAGCTGCTGGAGCGGCTGCCTTCGTTGATTAAAGTAAAGGACCAGGGGTCTAGCGCTTTTGTTTTGTGGGAATACCTGCCTTTTCATTTTAAATATGGATATCATTGACTAAAGTATCTTCCCACGGGCGCCCCAAAGAAAATGAAAGAGAGTTAGATCCGAGAGTGAATTAGAGACATTATCTCACAGATGAAAGAAAAGAGGTCACTTGTTTAAGTCACAATCGTAGAGATCGAGAAGAGTTTGCAGTGAAAATTATCCCTCTGATCGTACACCTTATTTTGATACTAAATAACCCATGCACTTGCACTGGCACGAAATATTGGCCTCGAGCACTCTTCAATCAACTAAGTCTTTCCCTTTCTCGGGATTAAGTGGTATGGGTAGGATTTTTGAAAAGAAAATTGATCCTGTTCATACAACCTTGCTACTTCCTTGTCGGCAATGACAACATCGTCGCCAAGAACCGTGTATTTAGTAAACTTCTCACCGGTTCTGGACACTGCCATATCAATATATGGTGGGTAAGTGCGAAGAGAGGCTATGAGGACAAATAGCCTAGTGGTTGACCAGCCACGGTCTCCATATGGCTCCCTTTGGGAAGGGAAGAGGACTTGTTGTTTAACTAATTTGTTTCCACATTCTCAACATCTGGTTGATGCAATCCTTGACTAGATCTTTCACTAAAAAGTGATTCGATCGATGAGATTGATATATTCAAATCTTTCATTGAAAGACAGAATCCAGAGATGGGCTTACTATATTATACAGTGGATTCATTACATTCCGCCTGAAGGAGATACCCGACTTCTTTGGCTTTCGTTTAGCCAACTAGTGAATGCCTGAGAAGGGGGGGCTCTCGTGCTTCACTGGATAAAAGAACTAGTCTACCGCTTTCAATACAGCGAGACTTCGCCGATTGAGAATATACTTTGATTAGATAGTAAGAATAAGGCATTTTTACTCTCTATGTAGTGGGCTTGGAAGGAAGCAGAATATCCTTCGGTTTACCAGATGGTTAGTAGGCGGTATAGGTTAATTTGAAGGGAAAGGGTATAGGAATTCTCTTAAACAGAATAAAAGTCCCTTTCATTGGTAGTAAGCCCTGTTAGGAGGGGAAATGGGTATATAACTCGAATCGATAGGATCAAAGGGATTTTTTCCCCATGAGCTAGAATATCAAAGAAAGAAGGTTGGGCTTTGGCTAGAATCAAACTGAAACTCCAACTTATCAAACCCCAAGGACTGCAACTCCATCAAAGGCGTAAGCAATTGAAAGGAAAGCTACTCTTGCAACTCAAACCTCAAGGAAGGCAGGAGGTTGCAGAGTAATGGAAGACAGAAGTATTGGAACTTGATTAGATGGGATTGTTTCCTTTAGCACTCCAACAGACTCAGGGATGAAAAAAAAAAGAAACATCATTACTTGCTGTGGGAGAGCAGTTAGATTAACTCAAAAAGGAAAAGGGATTAGGCGCTTACTGATAGGAGTAGGATGCTTGAGACGGATACGATTTCACTCAACTCATCAGTCTTATTCCTTAGGGTGAAAAACTCGAATCACCATTCCATCAAACAGGAATGAAAGACTTGGCCGACAGACTGGATGAAAGGAAGCAGAGAGGAATTGAATTCCGCCCTCAAGGAGGATTGATTCCCTCAGGGCACTTCTCTCTCTTTCAAAACGTTAACAGCTGAGTCAACAAGACTTGTCTTCTCTCCCTCTCCTACTCTTTCACTTGGCTACGAAACTATGCCCCTCTCGAAAGAAAAAGAGATTTTCCTCCAATAGCTGAAATAGCTGCGCTTTTTCCTAGTCCGACAACAAGGCATTCTTCAACACTTCAACATAAGACATTCCCCGCTCTGTCTTCTCTAAGAGCTAGCGAAGCAATTGCGACTCTACCTATTGAATTGCTTTTCCTCAGCTCACTTCGCTACCATTAGGGGAAGCGGTACTTCCTTTCTCAAATCAAGTTCAAGCGGACAACTTGCCAAAAACTGTCTTTATTGCCCCAGGGCTTGGGTACGAAAGAAAGTAGGTGCGGTTGGTGTTAAAAGGGACAACGGGCCTAGTTTAAGGCGATCTTCTATTTCGAAAGTTAGAATTTTTTACTCTTAATAGAGAGCGCAGTTCCAGCAGAGGCCTAATCAGACCGAGAGTCTAGACTTATGCCCGGACCAGTTTAAGTTCAAGGCCCTGCTCCTAAAGCCTTTGTAGCATTTAAAATGCTTACCTCTGGGCAGGAGGTGTCTTAATTTCCTTCGCTAGCTACTTGTGACATTTCTCGGTGAAGCAGAGTGAGCAGCTTTTTTATTTGCTACTGCTGCCATACCACAAAGAAGTCCAATAGATGCGCTTACTTATTCCTTAAACCCTGAAAAGAGCATATGCATCTCGGGATTCTCTCACTCTTAGAAGTGGATTCCTCTGCAAGTTGACTACAACTACGGCTATGAAAAGCTTATCGAAAGAGGAGGAAAGAGCGTAAGGGCGAAGTCTATGAAGCCATCTCCTTGGCCTTCAAAGTACTTCTTTCTACTTCCATCGAATCTAATTGGCCTGGCCTATCTGGTTATATAGATTATACTGCCAAGCTCAAAGGTTAAAGGCAAAGATCACATTCAAGCTAAAGACAAAAAAGTGGCTTATCTTAAAAGCTCCTCTGTATAGACACATAGGCAATCCAAGAATTTAGGTTCAAATAAATCTCTCCTTCGAATTCGTGAAAACAGAAAGAGAAGTACTTGCTATTTCTTTCTCCCTCTCGCCGCGTGAAAGCTAGCCTTCCTCCATCCCAATCGCATTCGATCTAGAATTATTCCCAGTGATGTCACCCTCGACGGAACTACCTTCATTTCATTCCAGCTTCACTAAAACTGGGCTATGCCTCGAACTCTCAACACTGGCCAGGGGGCTTAAGATCTTCTCCGCATCAAGGAAAAGAGCAGTTGTTGAAGACAGCATGGCAATGCGCAATCTCTAAACAAGACCATAAAAACTAGATCACAAAGATCAGTCTAACTAATCGGCCTAAGGAGTGTGCTAGCACTATCAGTATTAAAGACGAAAAAGTCGGGCGGGCTAAGGACTCTTTCTTTACCCTCGATTCTTAGCATCTCAAAGAGAATATCCTCTATCAAAGAGTTCCACATCTGAAACTCCATCTCTTGAAATGAATGCTATCTTTCTAAATACCATCTTGCCTTTCCTAATCCGCATGGAATGAATTACCCTAAGCAGTTGGAGTGTCCTTTGATTAAGAGGCATTTTACAACCAGTTTTAAATCAATCTGGGAAGTCAAATAGACAAAGAGAAGAACGACAAATACAATTGCACCAAAATAGTTGCTCTGTCATCCTGCCGTAATATAAATCTTCTATGGAAAGATGGGATGATACGAGGGTAATCGCTCCTAGTGAGAGACACTGGCACTGGTAGCAATTCGGGTTTCACCTTATCGCCAGCATAGGCCTTCTGCAAAGAGGCCGCACACTGCTTTAAATACAAAGCAAGGTGCAACCACTCTGATTTTCGACCTAGCCCCTCCGATCTTGCCAATGAGCTTGTCAACCGAGTCTCAGTGCTATCACTTGGATATTGAACGAATCTACTCTCTTTAAAGAGATTCAGTACTTGCTTCCGGGGAACAAGACCCTACTTCGTCCTAAGGCTCTTCCATCTATCCTAAATTATTGCCCCTGTCCTGTCTCTATAATCGATCGAAGGCATTCTTCTAAAGATCTACGTTGGACCCGGGATTCATTCTGATTCTCCCGTTCTGATGCATACCGCGGTAACAAAGAAAGGTCTCTCTTGGACAGTTGCAAAGAAAGGTAACCGAAAATCCTTCTGCCGTATCACCTCTAAAGGCAATACGTGATGGCCGTTTTCCTTTAAATTGAAAATGAAAGAGAAGGCCGGTTAGAAAGCCATGCTAGACATTTACGGCCGGCTAAAACTAAAAAAGGTGGGCAAGGAATTTCACCTCTTCCTTCCCCAGGTTACTGGACTAGGAAGAGTTTAGCAACAAATAATCACGAAATAAACAATCAAAAAATTATGACGAACCTTCAAAGAACGAGTCTAAGACAATCCGCACAAGCACGATCGACAAACGCCACAAAGTTAAAAACTTTGATAAGTTTGATTTTTGTTTACAAAGCTAAAGCTTTGAAAAAGTTGAGAGAAAACTCAAAAACTTTTATAAAATATCAATGATAATCTGAAAAGTGTTTAATTTTTCGTCCATATATTGACTACAAATCAAAAGATATGATAAATCTAGTTACCTAACTAATTAAAACTCTAAAATAGGAAAAGATAATGTTTCTCGGAACAAGGCGCGCTCGAGCGTGAGATTCAACCGCTCGGGCGC
>NC_133314.1:11207146-11211817 GCF_012295235.1 Primulina huaijiensis | reverse complement strand
TTCTTTTTCCCATCCATGTTTAACCTTTCACTCACAGGTAAAGACATCAAATCTAACGGAGTCAAAGGGTTAAAACCATAAACAATTTCAAATGGCGAATAGTTCGTAGTAAAATGCACGCAACGATTATAAGCAAACTCAACAAATGGCAAACAATTTTCCCAATTCTTCAAGTTCTTTTTAAGAATAGCACGCAAAAGTGTTCCTAATGTCCTATTGACAACTTCAGTTTGCCCATCCGTTTGAGGATGACAAGTAGTAGAAAACAACAATTTTGTGCCAAGTTTAGCCCATAAAGTCTTCCAAAAGTAACTCAAGAATTTAACATCACGGTCAGAAACAATAGTCCTAGGCATGCCATGCAACCTAACGACTTCTCTAAAGAACAAATCCGCAATGTGAGACGCATCATCAGTTTTGTGACAAGCAATGAAATGTGCCATCTTAGAGAATCTATCAACAACAACAAATATTGAATCCCTCCCCTTCTTAGTCCTAGGCAACCCCAAAACAAAGTCCATAGAAATGTCAACCCAAGGCTCACTAGGAACAGGAAGTGGTGTATACAATCCATGTGGTTGTGTTCTAGACTTAGCTTGTCTACAAGTTATGCACTTATCACAAACACGCTCAACATCACGCTTCATGTGTGGCCAATAGAAATGTTCATGCAACGCACTTAAAGTTTTTGCCACACCAAAGTGTCCCATCAAACCACCCCCATGTGCCTCCCTAACAAGTAATTCACGAACGGATGATCTAGGGATGCACAACCTATCTTCTCTAAACAAGAAACCATTATGCAAATAGAATTTATCATGTGGACCATGCATACAAGTTTCAAACACATTCTTAAAATCGTCATCTAGCACATACAACTCCTTGACATGTTCAAACCCCAAAATTTTAGACTCCAAAGTAGAGAAAAGTACGTACCTTCGTGATAGTGCGTCGGCCACTACATTTTCCTAACCTTGTTTGTACTTGATGATGTAGGGGAATGTTTCAATGAACGCCACCCACTTGGCATGTCTTTTGTTCAACTTCTGTTGTCCCTTAAGGTGCTTTAGAGACTCATGATCCGTATGAATCACAAACTCCTTAGGCCTTAAGTAGTGCTGCCACGTCTCTAGAGTCCTCACAAGTGCGTAGAACTCCTTATCATACGTGGGATAGTTCAGCGCTGCTCCATTGAGCTTCTCACTGAAGTACGCCACGGGCCGTCCTCCTTGCATCAAAACTCCGCCGATACCTACACCTGAAGCATCACATTCAATTTCAAACGTATTAGCAAAGTCAGGCAAAACAAGTAAAGGAGCATTAATTAATTTTTGCTTAATAGTATTAAAAGACTTCTCTTGCTCCTCGCCCAATGGAATGGAATGTTCTTCTTGATCACCGTTGTCATGGGTGCTGCCAATGTGCTAAAATCTTTTACAAACCTCCTATAGAAGCTTGCAAGTCCATGAAAACTTCGGACTTGACCAACAGTAGTAGGCGATGGCCAATCTCGAATAGCACTCACCTTGTCCTCATCCACTTGTATCCCCTGTGAGCTTACCACAAAACCAAGAAAAACAAGTTTGCTTGTACAAAAATCACATTTCTTTAGGTTAGCATATAGATTTTCAGCCCTTAGTGTGATTAGCATAAGTTTCAAATGATCAACATGCTCATCCAAGTCTTTGCTATATACTAGGATATCATCAAAGTAAACAACAACAAATTTTCCTATGTATGCACGCAAGACATGGTTAATTAACCTCATAAAGGTGCTAGGAGCGTTAGTTAAGCCAAATGGCATCACCATCCACTCATACAACCCGTACTTGGTTTTAAAAGCAGTTTTCCACTCATCACCTTCCCTCATCCTAATTTGGTGATAACCACTTTTCAAATCAATTTTGCTAAAGATACAAGCACCATACAACTCATCTAACATATCATCTAGTCTAGGTATGGTATGCCTATACTTAATTGTTATGTTATTGATTGCCCTACAATCCACACACATACGCCATGAGCCATCTTTCTTAGGAACTAATAAAACAGGTACAGCACAGGGAGACATGGACTCACGCACAAAACCCCTATCTAACAACTCACTTATCTGCCGTTGAAGCTCCTTACCTCCTCCGGATTGCTCCTATAAGCCGGACGATTTGGGAATGCACTCCCGGGCACCAAATCAATTTGGTGCTCAATCCCCCTCAATGGTGGTAGCCCTTGAGGTAGCTCCTCCGGAAATATATCATCAAATTCCTGCAAAAGTGAAACAACAATGCTCGGAAGGGACCCGGCTATATCACTTGTGTTAAAGAGGATCTCCTTATAAAGAATCAACACAAGTGGTTCACGTGTGTGCATCAATTGCTTCAACTCACTTTTTTGGGCCATGTATGTTTTCTTTTTGGCCTCTTTCCTCTCATTTTCTTTTCCCGCATTTTCTTTCCTCTCTTTTTTTCTTTTGTATGGCTATCTCACTTTTTTTGTCACTCTTTTTTTCAGCCATTTCATTTTTATCTTCAAAGGCCATCTCACTTTTTAATTCACTCTTTTTTTGGGCCTCATCTCTCCTCTTTTTTTTCAATTGGTACTCCAACACTTGCTTTGGGGACAAAGGAAGTAAAACAATGGACTCCTTTTTCAACACAAATGAATACTTGTTCTTGAACCCATCATGTGTCACTCGCCTGTCATATTGCCAAGGTCTACCCAACAAGATATGGCAAGCATGCATAGGTAACACATCACACAAGACCTCATCCACATACTTCCCAATAGAAAAAGGCACTAGCACTTGTTTTGTCACCATCACTTCCGCGCAATCATTCAACCATTGAAGCCTACATGGTTGAGGATGCTTTAATGTAGGTAAACCAAATTTCTCTACCATCTCACAACTAGCCACATTAGTACAACTCCCCCCATCTATGATTAAATTGCAAACCTCTTGATTTACAAAACATCTAGTATGGAATAAGTTTTCCCTTTGGTTAGTCTCCTCCTCCTTGACTTGGGCACTCATGATACGCCTAGTCACTAGTGCTTCTCCAACAACCGCCTCATAACCCTCGTCAGGATCCTCTAATGCAAGCATCTCATCATCATCATCACCCTCACTATGAGATTCATACTCACCATAGTCATTCAAGATCATCACCCTCTTATTAGGACATTCACTAGAAATATGACCCAACCCTTGACACCTAAAACATTTAGTATCTCTAGATCGATTAGAAGGAGTTTCAGATTTACCTTGCACTCCTTGCTTAGGTGCTTCCTGTTTGGTCTCAAATTTGGGCTTGCTCACCACCTTATTCTCCTCACGCTTCACCACATTTGATCGCCATGAAGATGATGAACCTCCGGTTTGATTGGTGCGGCCAACTCCACGCCTTTTGAGTTGTTGCTCCACTTTTATGGCCATTTGCACCATTTCGTCTAGATCCAAGTAGTGCCGAAGCTCAACTTGATCTTGGATTTCCCTGTTCAAACCACAAAGAAAACGTGCCATGGTCGCCTCAATATCCTCCTCAATATTGGCCCTAATCATGACTACTTCCATCTCCTTATAGTAGTCCTCAACACTCTTCACCCCTTGCCTTAAAGTTTGTAGCCTCTTAAACATCTCCCTATAGTAGTGGTTGGGCACAAACCTTTTTCTCATCACTCTCTTCATCTCATCCCAAGTTTCTATGGGCCTCTCATTGTACCTCCTCCTAGTGGTCACTAATTGATCCCACCAAATGAGAGCATAGTCTAAAAATTCAACCACCGCCAACCTTACCTTCTTTTGTTCGGAATAGTGGTGACACTCAAACACAATCTCTACCCTCTTTTCCCACTCTAAATATGCCTCCGGATCAGATTTCCCATGGAACGAAGGGATTTTCATCTTAATACTACCCATATTACCATATTCCCTATTCCCATCAAATCTACCCCGAACGACTTCTCTTCTACCTCTACCAATTCCTCTACCTCTTCCATTCCTAGCCCAATTATCATTTTGGCTCTCCTCTTCTCCTCCAAAATCACACTCTTCCTCTTCTTCTTCTCTACCCATAATTTTAGGATTTGATTTTTTTCCACTCGTACTAACCTCAAGCCTATCCAACCGCTCATGTAATGGCTCCATCTCAACCTTCAACATCCTACTAAAATGCCCATACAACGCCTCCATTTGAAACTTAGATAACCCCGGGTTCGAATTATCTCCTACCTCCTTCTCCATTTAATTTCAGATTTGTACCTGCAAGAAAACGTTAGTAGGAAAAAAAATATTCCTCACCCAAATTCTCACGATCACTCCAAAGAAATTCACTCGTCTCTCCCCTCGTATTTTGTTTGCTCACAACAAATACTCACTAGTCACTCCAAAGAAATAACACTCACACTCAAATGTTTCCACTCGAATTTGATGTCTCTCTTTAAAGGGTGCTCAAGCTTTGTATTCGTCTATCAAACAATCAAGTTCAAACTCGTGAACAAATGTGATCGACTCACGTGGACTGCGTAGACAAGCAAGTTGAAGATAGATATTTATTTATTTATTTAATTTTTTTTTTGGACTGTGTGAGACACTTCTATATGACTCACAAAAAGGAATAGAACAAAATATCAAAAAGAAATATTGGCAAATTTTCGGATTTTTGGTTTTTTTTTTTT
>NC_133314.1:11201236-11206969 GCF_012295235.1 Primulina huaijiensis | reverse complement strand
AGTCTAAGACAATCCGCACAAGCACGATCGACAAACGCCACAAAGTTAAAAACTTTGATAAGTTTGATTTTTGTTTACAAAGCTAAAGCCTTGAAAAAGTTGAGAGAAAACTCAAAAACTTTTATAAAATATCAATGATAATCTGAAAAGTGTTTAATTTTTCGTCCATATATTGACTACAAATCAAAAGATATGATAAATCTAGTTACCTAACTAATTAAAACTCTAAAATAGGAAAAGATAATGTTTCTCGGAACAAGGCGCGCTCGAGCGTGAGATTCAACCGCTCGGGCGCTGAGTCTTCTGGACAGGTCGCGCTCGGGCGGTAATATTTTACCGCTCGGGCGCCGCTGCTTCTAGAGTTCACGTCCTGGACAGTATGTTTGGCGCTCGGGCGGTAAGATTTGGCCGCTCGGGCGCCGTGGTATCTGGACTCCTCTTGATTTAGCTCTTGAATAACGTTCCTTTGGCTCCCAAACTTATTTCTATGCATCTCGAACCCTTCAGCACTTTGCACCTCGCTTGTAAGTCCTTCTTCCTTGCTCATAAGCCCCTGCAATGCCTCTTTAAACTTCTTCAGTCGTCCCCTCGTGATTGGTCCCGCTGGTAACTCTAAGGGATCCCATGCTTTCCTTGGGACGTGCACATCCGTGTTCGCATCAACTGCTCTCTCTCATTAAGAAAACCCTCGTTTACTGAGGGTATGGTTTTCTAATAACGATGAATGTACCGACGGACACGATGTCGAAGGGGGAGACAACGGAATCCCTGAGGAACCAGCTCCATCAGAAACCCTGTGGGGTGTTGTTGACTTACATCCATAAACATCGGCCCGTCGCATGCTACGAAGGAGAAGCTCCTATTATATAGCCATTCAACTATAACCTTTAAAAAAGAAAAGATAATTGGATGTTGCAAATAGTTAGTTATAATAAAAACATATATATCTATATATTTATATATAAATAGCTTATAAGTGTATTTTAGTTCTATATATATAATGGATAATAAACTATTTCAATTTTTTAGAAAAAAGTATCTTGGAATTTTTTCATTACTGTTACAAGATAAATACCTACGAAAGTGAAAATTTCTTCCTACATGGTAGAATAATGAAATTGAAACTGGAGTATTTTCATAAGGTGCAGAGTCTTCTTCTTTTATAAGAATTCATTCCGAAGAAAGTAAAGAGGGCGGGAGAACTTAGTCCGATGTTGGTGGTTGAGTCAGTAGCTGCGATTGCTCAAGTGGAATCCGTTTAGTTTGCTGCTAAAGTATATAAAGAAGGAGTAGTTCCCGGTTTAGGACCATGAATCAAATAAGAAAGGATATTTTCCTGACTTCCATAGGGAGGAAGCAAGTCTAGAGAGAAGCAGAAAAGAACATAAAGAAGGTAGTGCCAGACTTCTGAAAAGTCATCGATCGCTGGACCAGCTATTTCATCTTTCATTTCTGGTCTCTTGTTTTTCCAGCAAAAGAAAGGAATTTCGTTTACGAATATAAAAGTATGTTCACACGAATCACTAATTCGAAATATCGTAAGAGAAGAACTGCGCTTGGCAAGTCAAGTAGTACGGGTTCACCAGGTTCTACTACTGCAAGGACAACGATCCTCAGAGAGGAGACACGCCATTTATGATTCCAGCCTAGAAGACTAGTAAAAGGAAGGATCAAGAATGTTACATATTTCAGGAGTTAGATTAGTTGCCGATAAACAAGTAAGAATTGCCTCAACAAAAATTTATGGAATTGGACTTAAAAAAGCCATTCAGGTTCGTTATCAATTAGGTATCGGTGGGAACATAAAGATAAAAGAATTAACTAAGTATCAGATCGACCAAATTGAACAAATGATAGGTCAAGATCATGTTGTTCATTGGGAATTGAAGAGGGGAGAACGAGCAGACATCGAACGATTCATTTCTATTTCTTGTTATCCTTGAATTCATCATCAAGATGGATCGCCCTTACGCAGTCAACGAACTCATACCAATGCGAGGACTTGTCACAAGCAAATTCGGAAATGATAGAAGTTTACCGAAAGACCTTGGTACTTCTCTGATCAATCACACTGATAGCTTCAATAGTTCACTGAAATTTTTTGTTTTGGTATTTCACCGCTTACTAATCCAGTATACGTATAGTAGGCCTCCTTCGCCACAACATTAGTGGCTTAGCCCTTCTCCCGCCTCTCTAGGCATGAGCGAAAGCTCATGACTGGTATATGGATCTCTCTATGTAGTGGTCGGCTTTCTAGAGGCTTGGCCAGAAGCGACTAGTCGCTTCCCGAATGCTTCGTGACTTTAGTTTATTATAGTCTAGTTTGTTTTTGCTGCCAACGTAAGCTACTAGGAGAGTAAGCAAGCTAGCTTGCTTGCATTCTAGAAACGGTAGCTTCCTGCCTGCTTCAATTTATGTGAATAATCGTGACAGCTCTTCAAATCCTATTCGTCATAAAGATATAGAAACCAGGGAAAGGGGCTTCTCCTCACAAGAATACACGGAATAGATAGACGCTAAACGATTCCAATCTTAAGGTAAGGAGTTGTTTCAAGCATAGACGCTTTCTCCACCCACAATTGGACTCAAAAATCTCTTTTATCATAAGAAAGAGAAGAACAGTGTGCCAAATCCCATCCCTTCTCCCATAGAGTAGAGTACCTGTATCCTGTCTTTTTGGCATATCTCTCTTTTTGTTTTGTGCCTAGACATCTGATAATGGATGCCCATTTTCGGGATTTCTGCTTGAATAGAATAGCGAACTTTCTTTCTGAGGTGTGGTCTATCCGAATAGCTAGAAGCAGAGCGATAAGAAGAAAAGCGGTGGGTTTCCAAGAACCGGAGATGGTGTTCTATTTATGCGGAACAGCACGAACAATCCTTGACCTTTCGATTGAGGGTCTTCTTTTTATAGTGTTCTTACTCTTAGGATAGAGATTCAGTGTCCAAGCCCGATCTCTTCCTCTTATTTATTTATTCTTTAGTTTAGAATTGAGATGATATAGGAAAGAAAGAGTTGACTGAAAGAGCTTTCTCTCGGACTGAGTTAGATAGGGCTTCCTCTCTCAGACTTTCCTCCTCCTCCGTCCTCTTTTTTTGTTTTCCCTTGTCCGACTTTCATACCAGAGTGGATAGCCCTAGGGACTCTCTTTATAGGCCTTACGGGAGATAGTTGATCGAATTGCTTATTGATTTCCGGGTGTTATATTTATTCATCAAAACAAGAAAAACCGGTATTCTTTCCTCGCTTGATGCGCCGATCTTAGTCCACTTTAACGCAAGAGCAAAAGCAGAAACCAAGATTACCATAGATAGGCCGATCCAAGGGAGCATCTTTCAGCTTTATATCCATATAATATAAAGGAAGGCAAATGCAGCTTTCAGTTCAATCAAGTCTTGTTGGTGAAAGGCGAAAAATGGGAAAGGTTCTTTCCGGAGAAGCGGGAAAGTCGGTGAACGCAGCACCAGCTGAGTGACTCCATCCTAAAAGAAGAAATCTCGGGACCCTAGAAAGATAGATAGATCTATATAGACGGAACGGATGGGGAAGTGGTTATTCGAAAGTGGTTTTGTTGCTCCTTTTCGGGAGTAGACTCTGCTGCGGACACAATAGCTCAAACGTCCAAAACTGGAGAAGGCTTCACCACCTTCGAAGTCCCCATTTGCTCAAGAGAAGCTCCCTCCTAAAAAAAGAGAGGTTGTATAGACGCAGAGATAGATAAAATCCTCGGGAGGGGCACATCTAAGATATCTGGGGAATTGCAACTGCAGAAGGTGCTACCGCCTCTTCAGAAGCTTGAGAGTGAGCAGTTTGTTTGGAGCCTGTGCCCTGGGGTGGGGCTATCAAGGTCGTTTTAAAAGACGACACGGAATTGACTCGAACGAAGTGTTAAGGTGGATGGAATTGAGAAGAGCCCTCGAAAATTTATGACAATCCAGGCGGTCGACAGCAGCTAGGTCTAGAGGTAGCTGGGTAAGTTAATGGAGTTCGTCGCTTTTCTCACTGCAACGATGGTCCTATTGGCTTAAACCGCTCTGACCATTTTTGTCCTATCAATCATTGGATCGAGAATGGAATGGGCACACTCTGGGATGGGAGTCCCTTCCATTTCTATACAAACAATGGTTTTTTGAAAAACACTAATAAACTCTTTTTTCGTAAAATACGAGATAATCTTTCTTAGAAGTCTAAAATCCCCCCTCTCCTTGCCTTGTCCAATAGGCTGTTTCTAGGATAGGCTTACAACAGCTCGTGACAACCACAAAGCCTGTGCCCTACTTGCTTCCTCTTTATTGAAGGCGGAGTCGTCCCATTAACTCCACTGATGTAAAGGCCTAGAAATCCGTACTTTAAAATTTGCGGAAAAATTAAAATTTTCTTTTAAACTAAATGAAATATCCAGTTCATAAAATAAACTGTTAAATAATGTATCATGTTTAAAAATAGCAGCGGAAGAAATTAATGTTGTAAAAATAACTGTACAAAAATTTATCCAACGGTAGATAAAAATGTTTCAGCGATAACAATAATAAATGCTGAAAATTGAGGTCCTCGGGTCCCACTACTGCCGACTCGAGCTGGCTCACTGATCCCCGCCCTCGGTCCCGACATCATCAGTACCTACAACAATCAAGTCTAGTGAGTCTAAAGACTCAGCATGCATATATCGTAAATAACAAGTAAATAATTAATAAAGTAGCATGCAAGTGAAAATTTTCTGTAATGAGGTGTAACGTAAAATATCATTTCAATGGTAATTATAGTACGTGCATAACTGAAATGAAAATATCATAGTGAAAATGTTTGCTCCTTGGAGTCCTGTAATGAAATAACTTGTAATCATTTTCTGGTGAGATTATGGTCTACGCAAGTGGTCCGTGAACTGAGCTGAACTGAACTGACCGGTAACTGGCGACCGGGCCGGTAACTGGCGACCGGACTTAAGCATGATAGTAAAGTGACCACTAGCAATATCGCATAAATCTCAAAATGAATATTTGCACGTAATATAACTAACTAACATAATTAAATATGAACAATTTCGATCTTCTTGCAATAAAATCATGTACTTGCGATATTTAAAAATACCTATATGGCTTGATTGAAGAGTGAAAGAAGATATAAACATGCCTTGGTTTGTTTTGACAGAAAACAAACGAAATAACGACGCGGCGCGGCGAAGACGGAGTGCTCTTTACTTTCTTACTTTTTCTCTCTTAATTCCTTTAAACCAAGCATGCACCATAATTATTATAATGGCATAAAAATCGTAAATGTGATGCATGAACATTTAAAAATATCATGATTTATGCTCAGGGCGCTGCTAGGACCAAAATCTCACCCCGGGTGCGAAATGACCATTTTGCCCCTGGAAACCCAAATATTAACGTTTCAACCCTGGACCTCTAAAATTGACCCGAAACTTATAAAAATCCTTAAAATATCCCAAAACATATTTAAAAATATTCCTAGACGTAGACTCGAGCCAAAAATCAGAACTTAAACGATTCATTTTAAAAACTTGGACCGTGGTCCCGGTTTTAATCCGAATCGACTCGAACACACCCAAATTATTCTCAACTTTTTTATCACACCTAAAAACACTATAATGCTCCTAAAACAATGTCATTAGGTCCCTAAACCCATGGCTGGAAATTCCAGAACATATCAAACTCTGGGCCCCCCCACCAATAGTACACTTATATTCCAACACTTGTCTCCAACCCCTTATA
>NC_133314.1:11199751-11201136 GCF_012295235.1 Primulina huaijiensis | reverse complement strand
TTTTTTTTTTTATTAAACATAGGGGCTGTTCGGGCAGCCCCTCGGACTGCCCTTGCTGCCTGAAATGGGCAGCACTACGGGCAGCCCGAGCTGCCCGAAACCTCCCAAAAAACAAGCCTCGGTTTGTTGCTAAAATGTTTCTCATGCGGTTAGAAATCAATCTCAATATAATATCTTGTAATTGCTACACAAATCGTAACCATAGCTCGGATACCACTTGAAAGGGCATCGGTTACGGTGACCGGAAGCGCAACGGAAGTTTAAAAACCATATTTTAAATGAATATTTTCGGCCACCACACAAATTTGTGTAAAAAATACAAGAAACACCTTAATATGTCATACATAGGGTGTTTAAGAGTTTTACCTATCAACCTTTTGAGGTTGATGATGGCTCCAACTTTGTTGTTAAACAACAAATCTCTTGAATGGCAAGAAGATCTACAAGCCTCCTCCTTTCTTCAAAAATTAGGCCCACCACTAGCTAGGTAAATCCCCTCTTAATTTGCACTAGAAAACTAAGAGGATTTTTCAAAGAGAAGTGTTTTGTATCTCCAACAATTGAAGAACAAAAGAGAGAAAAATTTTTTTGGAGAAAAATGAGATGTGTTTTTCGGCCAAGTGCTAGTATGGGAGGGAAGGAGTGTGTCTTAATTTCCTTGTCTTGGTTGTGAGAAAAGCAAAAAGCAAAAGGTGCATGCCTTGCATTATTTTAATAAAAAGTAATCCACAACCTTCCACCTCCCAAGCATGCTTTGCATGTGGGCTTGTAACAACTTACAAGGGCCCATGGACTTTAGTTTAATTGTCTCAAACATATTTGAGTCCAATTAACTTTACTTGATTTTACTCAAGCCCACTAGTTAAATAATTATTTCCAATTGGGCTCTACAAGGCCCAATATTATTTAATTAATTCAAAACTTGAATTAATTTAATTATTTGGACTCTACTAGGTCCACTAGTGTTTAATTAATTCAACACTTGAATTAATTTAATTAGTCCATAATGATGTTTATGAAAATCACAATTTTCAAATACATTATCCACTTGGTCAACTTTTAATTTAGGAACACTTCCATAAATTAAAATTTACATTTCTCTCATAGAAGTCATACTTCTATTTTTCCTTACGCTTATAAACTCATTTATAAGCCGTTCAACACATTGAACTATTTTACTTCTCAACGGGATCTAGAAAGCTAGTACTTGTGTGGCCCTCAATGGTTCATTGATACAACTAGCCGTGGGTTCACATCTCCATGTGATTCGGACTAAACATGTCCTTATACGAGCATACCCCAATTGCTCCATTCTTACTTATCAACTCCTTGATAATAAGAACGTCAGAACTCAAGTCTGATAGTACCCAACCAATCATGTTAAA
>NC_133314.1:11192988-11199698 GCF_012295235.1 Primulina huaijiensis | reverse complement strand
TTTCCACTCGATAAGTGAGAACCACTTGGAAAGTCCTTTATAGAGGGTTGTTCAGTGCACTCTACAAGGAGCACCTATCTGCATGCTCGGACATCACAATGTCCCCTACCAATGAAACATGGTATTCACATCGCAGATACTAGTCTCGAACTCGAGCGGCCTATATCCTTCTTAGTGGCGGCTGAATCGACTAGGAACCGTTTAGAATATACAATATTACAAATATGAGTTTCATGATACTCATCATATGAGCATCTCATATTCTTTCTACTATTTGTATATTCAAGGGCTTTATCTATGCAACTAGCATGGGTATACAGATAAAGAAGTGCCAAAATAATAATTTCAAATATTATTAAAATAAAGACTGTTTATACATAGAGTTTCATTGTGAACACTCGGTCAACACTTGGCTCGACGTGCACCTACTCTAACAACCCTAACCCTGGGAACCGGGGCCTGTCCATCCTTCGTTTGTGGTCGACGTTCCGGCTTTGTCTGTCGACAGCTGAATGTTTCGATCTGGTTCGATGCATGATCACATCTGCAAACCTTATCCCGTGGGGCTTAGCGGACGTTTTTCATTCTTCACCCGGTCCTTAGTAGCCTTTCCAAAGGTAACTCGTCTGGCTGCCTGAATCTGTGCCCTTATGTGGATGAGGATCCAAGAGTTCGTGAAGTGTTGAGTTGAAGAGCGGCGAGGGCATATGTCTGACCATATCATATATTGATTATAGGCCCCTGGATCTCTCTCCGAATAGCCTGAATGTCCGACTGTGTGTGCTGGGCAGCCTGCGTTGTGTGTTTGCGCGTTCGTCTTTCCTCGAATATAACGTAACGATTGATTCTTTTCAAGTCCTTAGGCATTGACCGCGGATTTTTCAGGGTGCACCTAATAGAGATGGTTGTGGATCTCTCGGGACTTTACCAAACGATGTTGATAGAGGAGGGAGGAAGGACTCTTTAAGGATATCGGGCGATTCCCCTTTTTGAGGAAGAAAAAAAAGGCTCTTTGCAATAAGTGCTGTTCGAGGAGAGGTGTTCCTAATCTGAGCTTCCGTCGTCTGTTTGAAAAGGAAACAGTTACCATGCTTAGCAGCGGCGGCTTGATGAACTGTTGTGTCAGGTCCAGTGTGTGCTTCCACGGAGTATGGTTCAACCCGCGCTAGCTATGGAACAGGCTTGTGAACTAGGGTTCACAAGGAGAAAAGAGAGGCTATGAGTTTTGTTTTAGGACCACATACCCTACTTGATTGAGACCCCGAGGGAAGTAAGGAAGCGAAAGCGGGATCCTCTGGAGTTAGATCGGCTGAAGTAGCTACTTACCTTGCAGGTGTCTGAAGAAGTATGTTGGTACAGATGTCATATGAGATGTGAAAGCGATTTTCGACTTAAAGACTACTAGTTGACTAAGAAGTAGAGCCGACTCTAACATCCGACCAGAGAGGTCAGTCAGTGCTGGAAAAGAAAAGAATGGAATGTCTGTTCTGTAACATGATTTGAAACTTCTTTTTCAGGAGCAAGCCATAAGGACTCTGTAGATCGCAAGAATGCATGTTCTGATGCTTGCACGGGTGAGAGCTCATCTGCTTCCTTAAAAGTAAGTTTCACAGAAGGGAGGTTAGCGGGATCCCTTATCTAAGGAAAGAAAATAAGCTCGACCATGAAAAGGAGTGGAGTGGAAACCCTAGCAGGATGACTCTCGAAGGGGTGGCCACCGCTAGCTACGGGATCGTCCAATAAAAAGAAAGAACGATAGGTGTCGAAATGGCGATTGAAGCCTCGAAAATAGCCAATGCGCTCATATCTAGAATTGCAAAGAACCCGCTTCCACTACCTTTTCGATAACAAAACCCTCGACCAAGAGATTAACTCGAAATGACTTATTTGATGGTGCTGGCTGCCCACCTCTTTCTAGCCCAAGTCAAGCAAAAGACCTCTCCGCTACTCTTTTTTTTGAATGAATAAGGGGTAGGGCCTTCTTCACTTAGTCATCTCTGCCTACGACTTTTATTCTTTCTTGACCTTGCGCCTAGCTGGCCCTATCTTGCACGTTCCACTAACCGCTATCAAAAACTTTAGGGACGATAGATAATAAGAATAAGGGAAAGATGCTTGCTAACTATCTCTACTTTGGGAAGCTTGCTTAGTGAATAGGGCTAAGAGAAGGAGGCAAAGGAAGGGCATACTGAGGCACTTTCGGAGAAATCTGCGAGAGCCACCACAGTATGGATAGCAGCCGTCACCCTAGCCGTAATGCTCACCGTCGCCGCGGGAGGAGGCTAACGAATCTGTGAAGTAGTTCTATATAGAACTAGTTGTAGAGAAAGAAAATCCCCCTACTTCCCGAAAATGGGGGCAGGTTTGTCGTTGGGCTTTCCATTTCTTATTTTTCATTGTATGCACTAGGGATACTAAGTAAAAAAAAGTAAAATTGCTTAGTTCAAAATAAAAAGCGATGCATGCTATACCTACACGTCGGCTCCATACCGGGTCCCGTAAAAAGTAGCATCTTAGAGCAATCTCTCCCTTTTCTTCGAATTCCACTTTGGAGTTCGAGTTTAGGGAGTTTTCTGTCGGCTTCTACTATAGGAATTAGGAGCAACTTCCCCGTAGGCTCGATTCGGTTCCATCCTATACCTTCTATCCTAAGTCTTATCACTCGGAATAGCATTCTATCACACTAGTGGTACTTCTGGTTGAATTAAAAGATTGGATGAGTCTTTTTGTACCCACCCCTGTTTGAGAGTGATTAAATATCAATAGGGGGAGCCTCCTAATAAAATCAGTTGCTTCTTGGAAAAGCTTTTTCGCTGCCAAGCCTTTATCTTATTTGGTTGGGCAAGAATCCATCTCGGTTCAAGAATTCGCCCAATTGGGACATCCATTCAGAACCTGAAACCATTACCAACGAAAAAAAAGGTGTTATAAAGGGGCTTCGAAAGAACTCTTGAAAGAGGAAGGATACAGCGAGCGAGCCTGTTAAGCTGCGATTGAGCCTAAGTCTTTTCCAAAAATGTAACTTTATTGAGTTGTTCCCATAATAATACCTTTATCATCGAGAATTTACAACAACTGAAACTTCAACTGATGCCCACGCCAAACGAGATAACTCAGTTGGCTTAGGATTCGTAATGATCTGGAACATTGGTTCCGGTCTTCTTTCCCGACCCGCTTCCCCCTTTTTCCTTGTGGAGTGAACCGATTTGCTTCACACTTGGCAGAAGCACTAGTCTCGCGCAGCTGCATGCCTGCTTGTTCGCATTGTCTGCTGTGCTCTTAGCTTGTTTGAATTGACTGAATCAGGAACTAGCTTAAAGGGTGCATTCCTTATTCCTGAGAAGCGTAGGCTCGGTGCTTCATTCAATAGAAAGCGTAGAAAAGCCAACTAAGCTTTTAGAAGACCCACTAACAGAGCCGTTGAAAGCGCTCGCCTTCGTGAACGCGGTTTATCCGTAGTAAAGTAAAACACAGCTCCTGCGGCAAAGTTTACCGCTCCGCTAACGCTATGTGATCCGGTCAAGGCGAATCGAATGGTCCTTTTCCACTTGACAATCCGCTTCCATATCTGAATATTAAGCAACATTGTTTTTATTATAGGGATTCTATCTTAAAAGACCGTTCAAGGGGAACTTCTTCAAGTGAGACCCCCTTAACACCTATGCCAATTTCATCTGAATTATGGGCCCATCAAAATAAAGACTCCAACCGGATGTGTTTTCTATCAAGTTGACTAAGCTCTTTCGGAAGTCAGTAAAGGCTGAGAAGGGGGCAGCAGATGGTTTGCCAAGAGATCAACTATGGCTTGGCCTTTAATTTCATTAAATTAATGACCTTTTGAGTAATGTATTCGATGCTAAATTCAGTAGTTAGGAGTGAGTTCATTTAGTAGTCCTTCTCGTTAAGGCGGCTTTCTCGAACAAGGACTATTTTTGACTTCTTGATCAGAGCGTTTAAGTGCCCTTTACCTGGGGAGCCGGTTCGTGTGGTAGCGGGCAAACCGAATGATTGTCACTGATTTGATTGGACTTCGTATCTAAGGCACTTGTTCCGCTCCAAAAACCGGTGCCTTACTACTTGGATTCCATGCACAGTCTGAGATATAAAACCACCTGACCTTTCTGAGTCGCTTACTTTAGCTTCCCTTCCCATGGAAAATAATTCCTTTATTCTTCAGCCTTAAAAGCTTGTTGTTATTCCTTCCCCGAGCAAACCGTACTTACTACTTAGTTTAATTCTCCCCCCTTATCATTGAATAAGTAAATACGGAACTCTGCCCTTTCCACTTCACAAGAATGGGATTCGCCCCATAAGATTGTGCGTCGATTTAGCAAACCAATTCTTAAAAAAGCCAGTCTCAATAGCTCAGTGGTAGAGCAGTCAATGATTAACTGATTGGTCGTATGTTCAATTCCTACTTGATAAGAAATGAATTAAATAATTCGAAAAAAAAGGCTTGGTCCTTATTCCGCACTAGTCGGGCGGTGTGAATGAGAAAGCGTTAAGTGAGTTTTAATGAAATAGATGATTCGCTGCATCGTTGAATAGCAACACCTTTGTTATTACAATTACAGCAAAAGACTAATTAAATTAATTAAGAGAGAGCTTTCGCGGCTCAGAGAAAGGCCAAGATGGGTGATGAAAGGAGTCTTTCTGCCTTTCTTACTACGCTCTTTTATTCAAGAAAGATCTATTTGGCTACGACTTTCTGTTGTTCTTTTCTTTCAGTACGTATAGTGAACAAGAGATCATCAGCTACTTTAATTCAAGTTAAGAACCTTATCCGAGTATGAGAAAAATAGTTTTCCAAAGCCCACGGGCAGAGGCGTCCTCAACAAGAATAATCCCTTCTTATGTGACTTTACTTCCTCTTCTAGTAAAAACCTACCAAAGAAGGATACGCAAAAAGAACCGAGAAAGTCCATCAATAGTTAGGATCAACCCCACGAAAGATTACTTTTTGGGGCTTTTTATTGGAAGCTGGAAGAAAACAACTCCTGTCTTCCTCTCTGTATGTGCCAAGCATGAATAGATGGCAAGGGGGGACAAGCAAGAGCTGTGCTTACTGTGAATATGTCTCATAGCATTCAACGTATAATTTGCACTTTACGCCTTTCCTTTGATTCTTTAATACATTGATGGTATGTCGATGGGACCGTTTATTCTTTCTCTGCCCTATCAAACAAAGAAATGTTTTAGTTCCTTGCGAGGAGACTTACAAGAGTAAGAATTTATACTAATTGAGTAATAGAATGAGATTGATGATGAGCGGGAAACAATCCTGGGATCCCCCGGGTTGTGAGCCTGGTTCAACCCCACTTTTTCTTGGCATTAAATGTCGTTACACTATACATGGTAAGCGAAAGACCAAGCACAAACCTCCATGATTAAACATTTTGGTATTTCGACATCTTATTCACTACCGAAAGCTACTTCTTGTACACTAGCACTTGAAGGGGGTGGTTCGGCTACCGGTTTCGTCATCTTTTTGGTTAGAAGACCAAATATAAAATTTCTGTATTTCTTAATACTATGCCATTGATGAAGATTCATGGCTGCGGAAAAGACCTGAAATCCTTCCTTATGGCATTGCGATAAAGTGTTGATAAAGCAGAATGAAAGGAACTACATCGAGAGAGAGGGAAGACCTGGACATTAAGAGGCGGACAACGAGGTTATATCGCTCTAAAACAGGTACTGATAACGACGCGTAAGCTTTAGCTTTTATTTAAGCTGAAGAAAAAAGCAATCATACCCCTGAAACTGAAGGATATTGCACTTCAAAATCGTTACTAGAAGCACTCCAAGCGCACTTCCTATATAGGCAAACCATACCCCCAAAAGCACCCCTCTCCCGTGATGCGAACACGGATGTGCACGTCCCAAGGAAAGCATGGGATCCCTTAGAGGTACCAGCGGGACCAATCACGAAGGGACGACTGAAGAAGTTTAAAGAGGCGTTGCAGGGGCTTATGAGCAAGGAAGGACTTACAAGCAAGGTGCAAAGTGCTGAAGGGTTCGAGATGCATGGAAATAAGTTTGGGAGCCAAAGGAACGTTATTCAAGTGCTAAATCAAGAGGAGTCCAGATACAACGGCGCCTGAGCGGCCAAATCTTACAGCCCGAGCGCCAAACATACTGTCCAGGACGTGAACTCCAGAAGCAGCGGCGCCCGAGCGGTAAAATATTACCGCCCGAGCGCGACCTGTCCAGAAGACTCTGCGCCCGAGCGGTTGAATCTCGCGCTCGAGCACGCCTTGTTCCGAGAAACATTATATTTTCCTATTTTAGAGTTTTAATTAGTTAGGTAACTAGATTTATCATATCTTTTGATTTGTAGTCAATATATGGACGAAAAATTAAACACTTTGGAGATGATCATTGATATTTTATAAAAGTTTTTTAGTTTTCTCTCAACTTTTTCAAAGCTTTAGCTTTGTAAACAAAAATCAAACTTATCAAAGTTTTAACTTTGTGGCGTTTGTCGATCGTGCTTGTGCGGATTGTCTTAGACTTGTTCTTTGAAGGTTCGTCATAATTTTCGATTGTTTATCTCGTGATTATTTGTTGCTAAACTTCTCATAGTTTAGAGGTGAAAATCACAACACACACACTTGATTCAAAAGATCGGGACAACACGAATTCCTTGTTCGATATTAAATTGAGGGCGCGATTCATATTTAATCGTGTTTGCTTTTATTCGTACGTGG
>NC_133314.1:11172807-11192366 GCF_012295235.1 Primulina huaijiensis | reverse complement strand
GTGGTTGAATTTTTAGACTATGCTCTCATTTGGTGGGATCAATTAGTGACCACTAGGAGGAGGTACAATGAGAGGCCCATAGAAACTTGGGATGAGATGAAGAGAGTGATGAGAAAAAGGTTTGTGCCCAACCACTACTATAGGGAGATGTTTAAGAGGCTACAAACTTTAAGGCAAGGGGTGAAGAGTGTTGAGGACTACTATAAGGAGATGGAAGTAGTCATGATTAGGGCCAATATTGAGGAGGATATTGAGGCGACCATGGCACGTTTTCTTTGTGGTTTGAACAGGGAAATCCAAGATCAAGTTGAGCTTCGGCACTACTTGGATCTAGACGAAATGGTGCAAATGGCCATAAAAGTGGAGCAACAACTCAAAAGGCGTGGAGTTGGCCGCACCAATCAAACCGGAGGTTCATCATCTTCATGGCGATCAAATGTGGTGAAGCGTGAGGAGAATAAGGTGGTGAGCAAGCCCAAATTTGAGACCAAACAAGAGGCACCTAAGCAAGGAGTGCAAGGTAAATCTGAAACTCCTTCTAATCGATCTAGAGATACTAAATGTTTTAGGTGTCAAAGGTTGGGTCATATTTCTAGTGAATGTCCTAATAAAAGGGTGATGATCTTCAATGACTATGATGATTATGAATCTCATAGTGAGGGTGATGATGATGATGAGATGCCTGCATTAGAGGATCCTGACGAGGGTTATGAGGTGGTTGCTGGAGAAGCACTAGTGACTAGACGTATCATGAGTGCCCAAGTCAAGGAGGAGGAGACTAACCAAAGGGAAAACTTATTCCATAATAGATGTTTTGTAAATCAAAAGGTTTGCAATTTAATCATAGATGGGGGTAGTTGTACTAATGTGGCTAGTTGTGAGATGGTAGAGAAATTGGGTTTACCTACATTAAAGCATCCTCAACCATATAGGCTTCAATGGTTGAATGATTGCGCGGAAGTGAAGGTGACAAAACAAGTGCTAGTACCTTTTTCTATTGGGAAGTATGTGGATGAGGTCTTGTGTGATGTGGTACCTATGCATGCTTGCCATATCTTGTTGGGTAGACCTTGGCAATATGATAGGCGAGTGACACATGATGGGTTCAAGAACAAGTACTCATTTGTGTTGAAAAAGGAGTCCATTGTTTTACTTCCTTTGTCCCCAAAGCAAGTGTTGGAGGACCAATTGAAAAAAAAGAGGAGAGATGAGGCCGAAAAAAGAGTGAATTAAAAAGTGAGATGGCCTTTGAAGATAAAAATGAAATGGCTGAAAAAAAGAGTGACAAAAAAAGTGAGATAGCCATACAAAAGAAAAAGGAGAGGAAAGAAAATGAGGGAAAAGAAAATGAGAGGAAAGAGGCCAAAAAGAAAACATACATGGCCCAAAAAAGTGAGTTGAAGCAATTGATGCACACACATGAACCACTTGTGTTGATTCTTTATAAAGAGATCCTCTTTAACACAAGTGATATAGCCGGGTCCCTTCCGAGCATTGTTGTTTCACTTTTGCAGGAATTTGATGATATATTTCCGGAGGAGCTACCTCAAGGGCTACCACCATTGAGGGGGATTGAGCACCAAATTGATTTGGTGCCCGGGAGTGCATTGCCAAATCGTCCAGCTTATAGGAGCAATCCGGAGGAGGCTAAGGAGCTTCAACGGCAGGTAAGTGAGTTGTTAGATAGGGGTTTTGTGCGTGAGTCCATGTCTCCTTGTGCTGTACCTGTTTTATTAGTTCCTAAGAAAGATGGCTCATGGCGTATGTGTGTGGATTGTAGGGCAATCAATAACATAACCATTAAGTATAGGCATCCCATACCTAGACTAGATGATATGTTAGATGAGTTGCATGGTGCTTGTATCTTTAGCAAAATTGATTTGAAAAGTGGTTATCACCAAATTAGGATGAGGGAAGGTGATGAGTGGAAAACTGCTTTTAAAACCAAGTACGGGTTGTATGAGTGGATGGTGATGCCATTTGGCTTAACTAACGCTCCTAGCACCTTTATGAGGTTAATGAACCATGTCTTGCATGCATACATAGGAAAATTTGTTGTTGTTTACTTTGATGATATCCTAGTATATAGCAAAGACTTGGATGAGCATGTTGATCACTTGAAACTTGTGCTAATCACACTAAGGGCTGAAAATCTATATGCTAACCTAAAGAAATGTGATTTTTGTACAAGCAAACTTGTCTTTCTTGGTTTTGTCGTAAGCTCAGAGGGGATATAAGTGGATGAGGACAAGGTAAGTGCTATTCGAGATTGGCCATCGCCTACTACTGTTGGTCAAGTCCGAAGTTTTCATGGACTTGCAAGCTTCTATAGGAGGTTTGTAAAGGATTTTAGCATATTGGCAGCACCCATGACAGCGGTGATCAAGAAGAACTTTCCATTCCATTGGGGCGAGGAGCAAGAGAAGTCTTTTAATACTATTAACCAAAAATTAATTAATGCTCCTTTACTTGTTTTGCCTGACTTTGCTAATACGTTTGAAATTGAATGTGATGCTTCAGGTGTAGGTATCGGCTGAGTTTTGATGCAAGGAGGACGGCCCGTGGCGTACTTTAGTGTGAAGCTCAATGGAGCAGCGCTGAACTATCCCACGTATGATAAGGAGTTATACGCACTTGTGAGGACTCTAGAGACGTGGCAGCACTACTTAAGGCCTAAGGAGTTTGTGATTCATACGGATCATGAGTCTCTAAAGCACCTTAAGGGACAACAGAAGTTGAACAAAAGACATGCCAAGTGGGTGGCGTTCATTAAAACATTCCCCTACATTATCAAGTACAAACAAGGTAAGGAAAATGTAGTGGCCGACGCACTATCACGAAGGTACATATTTTTCTCTACTTTGGAGTCTAAAATTTTGGGGTTTGAGCATGTCAAGGAGTTGTATGTGCTAGATGACGATTTTAAGAATGTGTTTGAATCTTGTATGCATGGTCCACATGATAAATTCTATTTGCATAATGGTTTCTTGTTTAGAGAAGATTGGTTGTGCATCCCTAGATCATCCGTTCGTGAATTACTTGTTAGGGAGGCACATGGGGGTGGTTTGATGGGACACTTTGGTGTGGCAAAAACTTTAAGTGCGTTGCATGAACATTTTTATTGGCCACACATGAAGTGTGATGTTGAGCGTGTTTGTGATAAGTGCATAACTTGTAGACAAGCTGAGTCTAGAACACAACCACATGGATTGTATACACCACTTCCTGTTCCCAGTGAGCCTTGGGTTGACATTTCTATGGACTTTGTGTTGGGGTTGCCTAGGACGCAGAAGGGGAGGGATTCAATATTTGTTGTTGTTGATAGATTCTGTAAGATGGCACATTCATTGCTTGTCACAAAACTGATGATGCGTCTCACATTGCGGATTTGTTCTTTAGAGAAGTCGTTAGGTTGCATGGCATGCCTAGGACTATTGTATCTGACCGTGATGTTAAATTCTTGAGTTACTTTTGGAAGACTTTATGGGCTAAACTTGGCACAAAATTGTTGTTTTCTACAATTTGTCATCCTCAAACGGATGGGCAAACTGAAGTTGTCAATAGGACATTAGGAACACTTTTGCGTGCTATTCTTAAAAAGAACTTGAAGAATTGGGAAAATTGTTTGCCATTGGTTGAGTTTGCTTATAATCGTTGCGTGCATTTTACTACGAACTATTCGCCATTTGAAATTGTTTATGGTTTTAACCCTTTGACTCCGTTAGCTTTGATGTCTTTACCTGTGAGTGAAAGGTTAAACATGGATGGGAAAAAGAAGGCGGAATTTGTTAGGAGTTTGCATGAGAAGGTCAAAGCTAATATTGAAAAGAAGAATGAACGATACACAAAGCAAGCCAACAAGGGAAAGAAGAAGGTTATATTTGAGAAAGGTGATTGGGTGTGGCTACACTTGAGGAAGGAAAGGTTCCCCGAGAAGAGACGTTCTAAACTATTACCCAGGGGTGATGGACCATTCCAAGTACTTGAAAGGATCAACGACAATGCCTACAAACTCGATCTACCAGGTGAGTATCACGTGAGTTCTACTTTCAATGTTAGTGACTTGTCGTTGTTTGATGCAGGTGACGAGCTGGATTTGTGGACAAATCCTTTTCAAGAAGGGGAGGATGATGCGAACACGGATGTGCACGTCCCAAGGAAAGCATGGGATCCCTTAGAGTTACCAGCGGGACCAATCACGAGGGGACGACTGAAGAAGTTTAAAGAGGCGTTGCAGGGGCTCATGAGAAAGGAAGAAGGACTTACAAGCAAGGTGCAAAGTGCTGAAGGGTTCGAGATGCGTGGAAATAAGTTTGGGAGCCAAATGAACGTTATTCAAGTCCTAAATCAAGAGGAGTCCAGATACAACGGCGCCCGAGCCGCCAAATCTTACCGCCCGAGCGCCAAACATACTGTCCAGGACGTGAACTCCAGAAGCAGCGGCGCCCGAGCGGTAAAATATTATCGCCCGAGCTCGACCTGTCCAGAAGACTCCGCGCCCGAGCGGTTGAATCTCGCGCTCGAGCGCGCCATGTTCCGAGAAACATTATATTTTCCTATTTTAGAGTTTTAATTAGTTAGGTAACTAGATTTATCATATCTTTTGATTTGTAGTCAATATGTGGACGAAAAATTAAACACTTTGGAGATGATCATTGATATTTTATAAAAGTTATTGAGTTTTCTCTCAACTTTTTCAAAGCTTTAGCTTTGTAAACAAAAATCAAACTTATCAAAGTTTTAACTTTGTGGCGTTTGTCGATCGTGCTTGTGCGGATTGTCTTAGACTTGTTCTTTGAAGGTTCGTCATAATTTTCGATTGTTTATCTCGCGATTATTTGTTGCTAAACTTCTCATAGTTTAGAGGTGAAAATCACAACACACACACTTGATTCAAAAGATCGGGACAACACGAATTCCTTGTTCGATATTAAATTGAGGGCGCGATTCATATTTAATCGTGTTTGCTTTTATTCGTACGTGGATTCACATCATCCTGGATTCCTTGCTTATCTCACTCTCATACAACTAATCAATGCAATTCGAAAAGAATACTTTGTATATCTTCTTCTTTACTAAGGTGTGGAAGAAGGAAATCTTAAACAAAGAGGAAACACATGAGAGCAAAAAAAGTGCTTCTAATCGGAAGAATGATTACAGGAAAAAACCTATAGCAGATGCCTTTCATTGCCCTTAAAAAAGAAAAGAACTACAATAAGAAGTCGGATACGAGGAAAGATGAGTCGATTAGACTACAAGAAATAGCGAATGAGTAGAGCCTTTCAACTCTCTAGAGACCACCTTCTGTATTAGCTTTGACTTCTAATCCAGGCAAAGCCCCTCTCCGCTTACCTGAGCCGCTTATATCCTGCCTCCCTTTTAGAGTGGCACTAGAATTCACACTAAAAGTCTCTTGTGACTATCTTGATGGCTTTTGTTCCCCTTTTTAGAGAAAGGGAAATTTGCATCAAAGTATTTTCTAGCTCTGAATCTCCAAAATATCCTATCTCTAGCTATAGCTAGACCATGAGGTCCTTGATCAACAAGAAATCTTCCTATTGGGCCTTGCGAGGAAAAGGCAGAAAGGCCTACTAGAGGTAGGGGGCATAGGGCAGACCTATTAAGGCGAAGGACATAATAGTTTCATCTTTTATCTGGAAATGCTCTCTCTTCAATGAAATGATTTATATAGATTAGGATTGCGATATTCAGAACGAATCTTTCTCCGTCTTACACATTCCCTAGATCAAAGGGGATTCTTATGTGACTTCGAAATAATTACCTTAGTATAACACAAGCGTCCCTTTGAGTTTAATATACTAATCTTCAGCTCGAGAAGTTCTTTTCTTGTAGAATCGCTAGTTCAAGCGCAAAGGGACGTATGCTAATCCTATGGTTGACCAACCACCTTATCCTCCCTAGGAAACCATTTGACTATGAATTCCTTTCCGAGATAACCTTAACCTCTCTAAACAACCTACCTTTATCCATCAATCTCGCTCCTTTCGGGGATGGTATGGTAGGCGTCGACTCAACGGCCAGGCCTATGCTGATGAGATCAAGAAGAGAGCATGTTCAGCACTCACGTAGCTAAGAAGAGGTTCTCTTCCTCCCAATTTGAGGATCGCCGTGAAGCTCAGTTTTGAAAGCGTAGAACAAGCTTAAGTTAAGCCTTTCTGATCCCACCGACCCAAGGGGTCGTTCAACCATAAAGAAGCAAGCCTTTGATCGGGTTCCCTCTTTCTATTCAAATTCAACAGGCATACTGAACAATTGTGCTTCCTTTTTGTTGAAAGAAGGACTTCGTTGACAAATATATTGGTTAGATATCGCGTACTTGCCCATATTACAACTATGGGGGACCCTCTCCTTCGGTCGGTTCATGAGCTGCCAAAAGCTAACTCTACTCTCGATCCGGTACCAAAAGGTGAATCAATTGTGTCGGCCTGATTCCAATTCGTATGGGGAAAGTCCAAAGAAAACATGTCGTAAATCTACCCTCAGGATCTCATTCAATCTATCTATTTGTCCGAGATCTAATTAACACTTGTAAAGCAAGGGAGGTCAATGTACGCCATTCTTCATCTCTAGATATTGGGACCAAGTTACTTTACTAATGTGTATAAGCGAGCGTGGTCCATAGGGTATGATATATTGCTCTATGGCATGTTTGAACTTCAACTACCGCTCCTGCCCCTAGGAAATAAAATCCAATTACCAGTCGCAGTTCCAGGTCCTATAACTATCCCCTTCCTTCTTCAACTAACGCGAGTGACCCATATCCATAGTCAACAAGGGCTTTCCTCACAGCTTCACGAGTAAGTTCCCCCTTTTCTAGAGCATCTAGCACACCAATTCCAACAATCCCATCTATTGCTCCTTCTCCCGTCCGGAAGAGCCTTTGAAAATTCATTTCTATAAGAGCCAAAGGAGTCTTCCTCTCTAGTAGCCCTTCCGACAACAGACAACAATCATTCTAACAGCGGCAATCGCCCATGGTTCTGCCCTACTATATTCATTATGACCCAGGGCTCACTCGCTGCCCTAAGCTAAGTCCTACGGTTCCCAGAGTTTTGGCTTATAGCCAAGCCAAGGGGCGAAGCGGTCCAATACCAGCTTCTCCTATAGGATCGGAGTCAGTCGTCAACAAGAACTGCAGATACGATCACTCCGCCTTTCGTTTTTGTTGAAGGCCTTTCGCTTAGTTATCCTTTCTACTAGAACTTCCTTTAGCAGTTCCTGAACATCTATAGTATGCTTGAATGTCGGCAATTTGTCCATATTCCTCCTCGTCTATTAGTTCACTTCCTTTCCTTAGTGAAATCAGTCCCTCTCTCCATCTTTCGAGAACAACAAGAGGTAGCTTTCAAGGCGTATTCTGATGCACTTTCTAAGAAAGCATTTTCTTTCTAACAATCCATTCTTGCAGCAAGAGCGCATTCTGCCTTTTTATTAGTTCAGATGGTGATAAGCGGGATATTGATTCCATACCGTACCGAAGACTAATTTCCTGGCGAAATAGAGGACACCTGCCCGAATAACAAATAGGCCGAAAAAAACCTATAACGAGTCTTTTGTCCGTGTTCTCGCTAACCGCAGATGAATGGAGGGCGCAGGAAAATGTGTGGTTGTTTAAGCATCCAGAAGTTGAAGTTTTACTTAGATATTTCAATTTATAGTTTGAACTTACTCTCTCTTAGGTCACTTAATTTAAATAGTTCAAGTTCTCTTGAGTGATTATGATTCTTGTCCATAGACAAAGAACCAAAAAACCAAAGCTAAAACAGTTGAGTTCTTTCCTATCTCCTTATAAGGGAATCCTCGCTATTGGTAATCTTCAATCCCCTGAAAGGTAGAAAGAATTCTATTCTGGGTACTTAGCCCCACCAGAAAGTCAAAGAGATTCCTTCCCGAACTACTCGTGTAGTATTCTTCCTGCCTCCTAGTTAGGCCCTATCTCGCTTTCCAAGTCTCATTTGGATGAGGCGCCGGCACTATTAAATGCAACTCTCATTTCAACAGTCTTTCTTCTCTATTGGCCTTCTTTTCCACAGCTATAAGTGAAATCGGATGCCACATATCCATCTTTCTCAATTGGTGGCTTTCACTATAGAACAGGTTAAGTCTCATCTCGTTGGTAAGATTTCCACTATGATGGGATGAGAGATTCACATTTGGGTCGTACCCAATTGAGATATTTTAAAATGAAGATTAGCCTGGTTTTGCCTTAGTTTGAGCTCATATAAAAGAAAAATTTTCTTCTCAACTATTTAGATTATATATTATATAATAGTTTCTTTGTTCACTCGTGAGCGTTAATCTTTACATCTCAGAAGTTCTATAGCTTTCTGTCTTCTAGTCTCGTATCATTATCATGGTGTGTTAGTCTTACGTATCGGTATGGTAGGCGAATATCATTATAGTAAATGAAATGATATTTCTTTTTTTGGTCAAGCTGACTGACTGGCGTGCTAATTAGGCTTTGGAAGAGCGAACACTTTCTGACTGGCTAATCTTATGATTGATGGTTCCGACGGACAATAGGACTTGGAATTCCCATCAGAAGCTAAGAACGGTAAGCCGTCAGGCCAAAGTACGTGTTTGAGGATTGCCTCTCCATGACAGATGGCTTCCTTCTCATTTTACAATAACAAAAAAAAATGGCTTGACCCTATGCTTGGGTAATTAGTGACTGCTGGACCCTCCGCATAATCATTGATTATTTACTTCTTCGCAATCGAACCTGCCATCCACACCGCCTCTGCCCCTGTTGATAACCTGGCCTATAGTATGGTTTCTCCACTAAGCTTTGATCTATGCACACTAGCTTTCTCGGCAACTAATACCCTTCCGCTAGTCTTTCGTCCATTGCCTATGGTCTCCGGTAAGTAGTCTATAGTTTACTTTCGTCTATGGCCTGCCCTACTCTCTCTTCAACTTAGTTATTAGTACTTCGGAGTGGTGCAGACTCTCTTGCTTGTCGTCCACTTCGGTGACTCCAACCCCGGAAACATGATCTCTCCCATGTGTCATTTGTAAAAGAATTTCATTTCCTTTGTAGTTCACTAAGAGGGAGTTCGCATCAGTACTTCGCAGGAATGGTAAAAAACCCTCTTCTGGGGAGAAATAACTAGCTTTGAAAGAACTTACTTTCACCTTGAAAGCCACTAGAGCTTCTTCCCCGTGCATGCATGGTAACAATGATTAGCACTTCCTTTCTAATCGATCGAGCCTCCCCAGGGTAGCAGTCTTTAGTAACCGTCCATGCAAGAGTAGCACTTGCGCCTATAGCAAAGGTTAAAAGACCATCTGCGAATAAGGTAGTGGTGCCTCTTGACAAGGATAAAGCTTTGTGCGTGCAGTACTAAAGCAAAGATGATCACATGCCCTTCGCAATGCTTCGTGGATCTTATGAAGAGCATTCGCTGGTATCTAAACAAAGTAAAAAGCAGTAGCAGTTGGGGACGCCTAGTCCATCATACTATAGTGGTCTTAAATACAGTTAGTGTCGGCAGGAATGGAACAGAAATCTCGTAGATGAAAAATATATAAATAATATATATAGTAGAGTCGCTTCCTTGAAGGCTTCAAGAGTGACAGAGAGGATCAAAGTCTCGCCCAAAGGTGCTCATTGAGCCGGTCACCGTTGGCTAAGAACCATTTATCACTTGATTTCAAAAATGCCCATTTTTTTCAGTGAGAATATCGAAATTGGGTTAGGGTTCAGTGAGGGAAGAAGCAACGGATTGAGCTGCGCGAAAGCCGTTGCGCGTTAGCGCATCCGTTTTTCTTGCTAGGTAGTCAGTTTTTGTAACGCCGCATTCTCCGTTGTCAGGATTTCCAAGTGCATGATAGGTGACAATTTCGCTGAATGATGATGCCCTTATTTCCCATGCTTTTTGTTGGTCAACAACCAACCAAACCTCTCGTTTTTTTCACTATAATCGTACAGGAAGGACTCTCTTTCTGTCTGGAGGGAATCATCGGTTCCCAATCAATCAATGAACAACTTTCGACGCATCTTTCGCTTTGATGAACAAAGTCTTAACTCAAGTTCCAGTTATACAGCTGGAACGTCGTTCGGAACTCAAGCTGATGGTAGTGATTCTAGTATTTATAATAATCATGGTATTTATGAAGGTCTGGACCCTACTACTAGTGAAAATAAAGCGGACTTCCTAAGGGGTGAAATCTTTGAAAACGTTAAAAAAAATATTCAAAAAAGACTGTCCTGATGAAAAGAAATTACTCTCTATCGCCGAAGATTTGCATAATGATGAAGGCAACACGTATTATCTAAATGAAATTCTAGAACATTTAAAAAACAAAAAGGGTGATCACTCTGACTTTGCCCAACAACAATTGAACAAGATTGTAGGGGGGACACCTCCGACGATCACCAGTCCACTTGATCAATTTGAAATTATCTCATGGATTCCTATTGAGATAGGGGACTTGTATTTATCATTCACAAATTCATCTTTGTTTATGCTACTCACTCTCAGTTTGGTCCTACTTTTGTTTAATTTTGTTACAAAAAATGGAGGAGGAAAGTTAGTCCCAAATGCTTGGCAATCCTTGGTAGAGCTTCTTTATGATTTCATGCTGAACCTGGTAAACGAACAAATAGGTGGTCTTTCCGGAAATGTGAAACAAAAGTATTTCCCTTGCATCTTGGTTACTTTTACTTTTTCGTTACTTTTACTTTTTCGTTATTTCGTAATCTCCAGGGTATGATACCTTATAGCTTCACAGTTACAAGTCATTTTCTCATTACTTTTGGTCTCTAATTTTCTCTTTTTATTGGAATTACTATATTGGGATTTCAAAGAAATGGGATTCATTTTTTAAGCTTCTCATTACCCACAGGAGTCCCACTGCCGTTAGCACCTTTTTTAGTACTCCTTGAGCTAATTTCTTATTGTTTTCGTGCATTAAGCTTAGGAATATGTTTATTTGCTAATATGATGGCCGGTCATAGTTTAGTAAAGATTTTAAGTGGGTTCACTTGGACTATGCTATGTATGAATGATCTTTTCTATTTCATAGGGGTTCTTGGTCGTTTATTTATAGTTCTTGCATTAACCGGTCTTGAATTAGGTGTAGCTATATCACAAGCTAATGTTTCTACGATCTCAATCTGTATTTACTTGAATGATGATACAAATCTCCATCAAATTGCTTATTTATTTATAATTGAACAAAAGCGAGGACCGGATCGAAAAAAGAAAGAGAAAAAAATCAATTTTTGAATGAGAGGATACTTTTTTAAACCTTCATGCTTTTCTGGAGACAGAGATCTTACTGCTACCTCCGAGTCTGACAGTCTAGTCTTCTAGGAATAAAAACATTTTGATCTCTGATCCTTCGTGCATGATTTATCCTATTCCTATTTAGCTTTCTTTTAGTTGCCATCCTTGGAACACTCCTTATGTGAGTTCGCGGCCCTATATCTAATTCCAATTATTTTTCCCTGCTTTCGGTACAACTCCGCTTGCTGCAAAGCCTTTCTTTCTCGTCCAAACACTCCAGATCTGCACTTACCTTTACTCCATAGGGCCGAAGCTTTACTAATACTAAGAAGGGCTTTTTTTATAGAGAGAGTAAGGGGCGATCCATATTGCTTGCCACAGCTCTATTCCCGACTCGAAATCCATAAAGGACTTTAAGAGAGGATGAATATTCTCGTTCTATAGGTAGCACTGCCCCCTATTATAGTAGGGGGAGGGCCTACTCACGTACTTCTGATCTGCTAGCACTGTGAATTACCTTATACCTACGCAGCAGGAAGGATATGGAGCACCTACTTCTACTGGTCGTCTGCTCTCTCGAGCTCGTCCTTCTCTAAGTACAAAAAGGACATTACGGGATATCTCCGAAATTCGATGTATTTCTTCAAGTGTAGGACACATCTCATGTTTTCCGAATCTAAAAACTATCGCCTTTGCCTCATACAGAAGAAAAATAGATTGAACAGGACAGAAAACTCAGAAAGGGAGATCCATTGTTGACAGAAATCGTGTACTGATTGCCGATATGCAAATGCTGTATATAAGCTTAGGTACAATATTGATTGGGGGAGACCTCTTTCTCTGTATCATACTCCATGCTAACTCATTCAGTTAGGAAAATTGCTGAGCGGAAAGATATAATACAAGGACTATCTATTCTTAACAAAACATTTGATCAGAATGGCAATCTCATTAAAATCCCTGAAGCCAAGGAGCGGATTGAGCATCAGCAGTACTGCTCATCTACCCCACAAACGAAGGCGAGAGTCCGGGTGAGTTGGGGCTCCCCGCTCAACGATTAATCCGGGTGCAAGCGAACGACTGCATTCACAGCCTGACTAAACGCTGCAGGGAGGGCTGTTATCAGAGCTTCCTGGAGCTCTCTTCCCAATAAGAATACCTCCCAGACACTGAGTTTAGCAGGTATCCCCTGGAGTTGTTTGAGGACCTTTTGGGTAACCAACAGGATTTCTTGTACTGTGCTTTGTAGTAGGCGTCCTGCCTTTAACAAACAAGATTAGCTCTTTCTTTGAATAGAAAGATAAAGCCCTTTTTTCCTGTGCTTGAGAAGCGGCTAGAGCAAAATCGATTGAGTACCAGTACTTCCTTGCCCAAAGCTACCAAAGAAAGTGGAACCCTTGAAAGAGAGACGTAGGCTCAAAAGCAAGAGAAAGAAGGTTTCGTTTATCACTGGAACTGGAGTAGCGTTACTAGCACGACGAACAATGCTCGGCATTCTGTCAAGTGAGCCCCTCTCATTCTCTAGTTGCATTCTTAGCTCAATACCCTTTTACCGCCTTCTCACGCTAATTCAAGCTCAGCCCTTACAGAACAACTACAGCGAGAGCCTTTCCTTCCCCTATACGGAACGGAAGGATACTCTATGTGGTCAAAGTCACTTTCCAGAAGAGGCAAGGAGTAGTAAGAGGAAGAAAGAAGAGACAACGTCCCTTCCAGTTCCCTTTACTAGTAAGGGGAGCATCACCAGGGCCGATGATCCAACCCCATACCGAGATGCCCTTATAATGAGGGGCGTGATCCATAGCCGATGTTGGCTAGAAGCAGTATCAGTTGAAGCTATGGAGCACTCCTTCAAGTCAAGTTTCAGATCAATATGGAGTTCCATATCCTGTTAGAGATATTCCAGGTGTAGAGACAGATCCAAAGCCATTTGATCGAGATCTAGTAGCAGATCCATTGTGGGGACCCGGTTGCTAATCATGTTCTTAACCGTCATTGGGATTAATTAATCAATTATAATAAACAAGGTCTAAATTTTTTTTTTAAATATAATATCAGATGCGGAACGTAATGGAATCACTCTACTATACATATCAGTATAAAAGTAAAGTACAAGTCTTGTACTATATACAATCATTTACAAACTAAGGTTCAACTACTAAATATCAAGTGTTCAACCCTATCTCAGACCAAGTCCGCAGTCTCCACTCTAATCACGATCTCTCTCTTAATCTCCTCGACCCTGAACCTGTCCCACCTGTTGTCATGCACACATACAAACACGACAACAGCCGGATAACTCCGGTGAGAATAAATCCCAGTATAAATCAACGAAACATGTAATCATATAATTAATATAAAGCATGAAGCAGATATCATATATATATATCCAAATCTGAAACATATTTAATATCAAACTATCAATCATACTCGTGACTCCACGACTCAGACTAGACTCAATCCTAGTCTAGGGATCCCAGTTTCCAGACGTTGGTATTCCTATATCGACCAACAGTAATAGAAGAAACTCCGATTCTATCCACGTCGATATAACCAAACATCCAGTGTCTTGACCTATCCGTCACAGACTGTGGCACTATCGCCAATACACTATCTTGTGACATCGTGCAATGTGCCCGTGGCGATCCCGCCACTATCAGGTACTTCTGTCACAAGATCAATCGTCTAATATTCGTCTAACACATGCTCTCTATACATCAATAGAACAAGCATATCAAACCAAATCAATGCAAATAATAACAAATAGTATGTGATTTAGGGAAACACAAGTATATCCTACTTGTGTCGATCTCACAATACCACATTGACTTATACCTTTCGTTTGTAGTCTCGGGCTAAAGCAATTGAAGTTCTGAACTCAAGACTGTCTCTGTAAATCTGAAACGATATATCAAGAATCATAATATCAATATTTCATTCTCAATTCAACACTAAATCTGATTAATCTGAATATAATTCAAATCAACGGCACAATCCCAATATTCCCGTCACTACCATATCAACAGATATCAATTACCAATTATAACCCATATCCAATACAATCTGTAATCAGTCCATAATCCAAATCTATTCAATTTCAATCAATATAAATCTGAAAAATCATAACAATTCCATATTCAATCTGTTCTTCGATCTGCCTTCGATTCTACGATGTCTAACATGTCAAGAACATCATATATGAATTATATCCGATTCTGGCAATATCATAATTTCAAATCATGTCAAAACGTAATCAAACTTACGTCCAGTTGTAGCCTACGTCAATAGGAACACAGTACCGAAGTCGAATTCAAAATTTGACGGACGGATCTTTCACAATCACAAATCAGTCCATAATCCAGCCTCTCGCGCATATGCGCGCCCTGTCTCGCGCATATGCGCGAGAAGTTCTGTCTCGCACATACAGCTCCCGAACAACTGGCGCATATGCGCGCATCACTTCCGCGCATATGCGTCAGAACCTCTGGCCTCACTTTCCTCTTACTCATACATGATATCCATTCATGCCTCGGAATGGTCCGTCTATCATCATATCAATTTATCGATAATTCATCTCAGATTAACAGGATAAAAATCTCGTGCATTACATTTCTCCCCCTCTAAGACATGATTTCGTTCTCGAAATCACAAGCAATCACTTCATATAAAAAAAATGTATAACAAAAATTAAACAGAAGACTTACATCATCAAAATAACTCTGGGAACTCCTGCCTCATGTCCGATTCAGTCTCCCAGGTGGCCTCTGCAGTGCCATGATGAGTCCATTGAACTTTCACAAGAGGAATTGTCTTCGTTCTGAACCGTTTTTCCTTACGATCGATAATCTGGATCGGTTTTTCGACATAACTTAGACTTTCATCGAGTTCTGCCTCGTCTGGCTGAATAATGTGAGAATCGTCAGGGAGATATTTCCGCAACATAGATACATGAAACACATCATGTATCCCCGATAATGAAGGCGGTAAGGCGAGTCGATAGGCACGATCTCCTATCTTCTCGAGAATCTCGTAAGGACCAACGTATCATGGAGACAACTTCCCTTTCTTGCCAAATCTGACCACGCCTCTGAAAGGTGAAATTTTCAAGAATACTCGGTCTCCTGCCTCAAACACCAACGGTCTTCGTCGAACATTGGCATATTTGGCTTGTCTGTCCCGAGCTGCCTTCATTCTTTTCTGAATCAGCTTAACTTTCTCAGTCATATCTCTGATCATGTCAGGTCCAGTCTCAGAAACGTCAGAGATATCATCCCAATACAGAGGGGATCGACACTTCTTTCCGTACAACGCCTCGAATGATGCCATCTCAATACTCGTCTGATAGCTGTTGTAATACGAAAATTCACAAAGAGGCAATGCATCTTGCCAATTAGTGCTAAAATCAAGCACTACTGCCCTCAGCATATCTTCCAAAGTCTGGATAGTCCGCTCTGACTGTCCATCGGTCTGTGGATGATATGCGGTACTCAGATGTAACTTCGTACCTAAGGCCTACTGTAAACTCTGCCAGAATTGCAAAGTAAACCGAGGATCACGGTCTGATACAATCGACTTCGGCACTCCGTGCAATCTGACCACTTCTTTAACATAAATATCGGCCATCTGATCATATCTATAGGTCATCTTGTATGGAATGAAACATGCGGATTTGGTCAGTCGATCAATCACGACCCAAATCGCATTACAACCTCGGGAGGAACTTTGTCACAAAATCCATGGAAATGTGATCCCATTTCCATTCAGAAATAGACAAACTCTGAAACAATCCTCCGGGTTTCTTTCTTTCTGCTTTCACCTGCTGGCAATTCAGACATCTGGATACAAACTCTGCAATATCAGCTTTCATTTGTTTCCACCAGAACTGTCTTTTCAAGTCATTATACATCTTCCTGCCACCAGGATGAATGCTAAATCGACTGCTATGCGCTTCTGACAATATCTGTTGTCTCAACTCTGAAACATTTGACACAACCAATCGATTATTCACATACAGTACATCCTCACGTACCTGATATTCTGATCGATGCCCCGCTCTGACCATCGATATCGAGTTCTGTATATTCTGATCAACTTTCTGAGCCGTTTTGATTCTCAATATCAGTTCTGGTTCAGCCCGAATAGCACATAGTCTCAGAGGCTGACGATCTGTTTCAAATACTAATCCAGACAAACAGCAATATTCTATCAAATTGTAAACACCAGTCGTCGATAAGGATAAAGTACATACCTTTCGACTCAGTGCATCAGCCGCTGCATTCGACTTTCCCGGAAAATATTTGATTTCACAATCAAAGTCTTTCAATAAATCAAGCCATCTTCGCTGTCTCATATTCAACTCTGACTGTGAAAATAGATACTTCAAACTTTTATGATCAGAATAAATCTAAAATTTCTCACCGTAGAGGTAGTGTCGCCATATCTTCAATGCAAATACAATGGCCGCCAATTCAAGATCATGAATTGGATAACGAGTCTCGTGTGGCTTCAACTTTCTTGAGGCATAGGCGATAACATGCCCTCGCTGAATCAGAATACAACCCAATCCTCGGTGAGATGCGTCACAATAAACCACAAAATCACCAGTACCTGACGGGATAGTCAACACCGGAGCACTGGTCAATCTCTTCTTTAACTCCAAGAAACTGGACTCACACTCCTCTGACCAAACAAACCGAGCATTCTTCTGAGTCAGCTGCATAATAGGTTTAGCAATACTGGAGAAATCTTTAATAAATCGTCGATAATATCATGCCAAACCCATAAAGCTGCGTATCTCTGGCACTGATATCGCTCTCGGCCACGAAATCACAGCCTCAACTTTGCTGGGATCAACTGAGATCCCATCTCCAGATATAATGTGACCCAGAAATACAACTTGTTTCAACCAAAATTCACATTTGGACAGTTTCGCATATAATTTCTCGGCCCTCAATGTTCTCAAAACAATTCTCAAGTGTTCAGCATGATCAATCATATTCTTCGAATAAATCAAAATATCATCGATGAATATAATCACAAAATCGTCAAGATATCTCTGAAAGATACGGTTCATCAATCCCATAAATACAGCCGGTGCATTCGTCAAACCAAACGGCATGACAATAAACTCATAATGTCCATACCTGGTTCTGAATGATGTCTTCGAGATATCAGAATCCCTAACTCTCAGCTGATGGTATCCAGATCTCAAATCGATCTTGGAATATACTGAAGAACCCTGCAACTGATCAAACAAATCATCAATGTGAGGCAAGGGATATTTATTCTTTACCATTGCTTTGTTCAGTTGCCGGTAGTCGATACAAAGTCTCATAGAACCGTCTTTCTTCCTCACAAACAGTACTGGAGCACCCCAAGGAGACACACTCGGTCGGATATACCCCTTGGCCAGTAAATCCTCCAAATGTTCTTTCAACTCCTTCAACTCAATCGGTGCCATTCTGTACGGAGCCCTCGAAATCGGAACTGTACCTGGCATCAACTCAATACTGAAGTCTATCTCTCAAATCGGAGGTAAACCAGGAATCTCGTATGGGAAGACATCAGCAAACTCACACACCACTGGCAAATCCGCCAATAATGGGCTCGATTTCAGTAAATCAACTGAATAGATAAGGAATCCCTCCACTCCTTTCTGCAATAATCGAGTCATAGACAATACGGATATCAAAGGAATTATAGATCGAGAACCCTTACCGTAGAATTTCCACTCATCAGCCATATCTGGTCTGAATCTCACAATCTTGTGGAAACAATCAACCGTGGGTCTGTACTTGGTTAACATATCGATACCGATAATACAATCAAAATCAGATAACCCAAGCACAATACAATCTAACTCAATCTCATGCCCATCATACTGTAGCATACAACGTTTCACAGATTTCACTGATATCAAACCTGTCCCCAACGGAGAAGAGACAGACATTACAGCAGATAATCACTCAATAGGCAACGAATGCATCAATGCAAATCGTTCATATATGAATGTATGTGATGCACCAGTATCTATCAATACATATACAGGATAACCATAAATAAAATAGTTACCTGCAACAACATCGTCTGGTGCGTCCTGAGCCTGCTCCTCAGTCAAAGCGAACACTCTGGCATGCTGTCTAGGAGGCTGGCTATGAAAGGGGATCGGTTACGGTGACCGGAAGCGCAACGGAAGTTCAAAAATTTTTATTTTTATTGAAAATTTCGGCCACCATGTAGAAAGTGTGTAGCAAATACAACAAACACCAAAAATCATACATAGGGTGTTTTAGAATTTACCTATCAATCTCAAGAGATTGATGAATGACACCAACTATGGTGTAAACACCTTAGCTTTTCAATGGTAGAAACTATCTTCAAGCTTCCTTTGAGCACTCCTTGCTCAACTATTAAGCCCACCACCAACTAGGTAGATCCCCTCTTAATTTGCACTAGAAAACTAAGAGGATTTTTCAATGAGAATTATTTTCTTTCCTCAACACTTGAAGAAGAAAAATGAGAGAAAACTTGGAGAGAAAATGAAAGAAAATTTCGGCCAATGTCTAGTATGGGAGGGAAGGAGTGTGTCTTAATTTCCTTGTCTTGGTTGTGAGAAAAGCAAAAAGCAAAAGGTGCATGCCTTGCATTATTTTAATAAAAAGTAATCCACAACCTTCCACCTCCCAAGCATGCTTTGCATGTGGGCTTGTAACAACTTACAAGGGCCCATGGACTTTAGTTTAATTGTCTCAAACATATTTGAGTCCAATTAACTTTACTTGATTTTACTCAAGCCCACTAGTTAAATAATTATTTCCAATTGGGCTCTACAAGGCCCAATTAATTCAACACTTGAACTATTTTACTTCTCAATCGGATCTAGAAAGCTAGTACTTGTGTGGCCCTCAATGGTTCACTGATACAACTAGCCGTGGGTTCACATCTCCATGTGATTCGGACTAAACATGTCCTTATACGAGCATACCCCAATTGCTCCATTCTTACTTATCAACTCCTTGATAATAAGAACGTCAGAACTCAAGTCTGATAGTACCCAACCAATCATGTTAAATGCCTAGCAGCATCGCTTACATGATTCCCTAGGTATCAAATGATAGTGCCTGCAAGAACCATTCTATTATAGTTAGCGTACAGTACGGTCCCTTCAACTCATATATCCCGACCGATTCGACAACCATTGGTTTATCGAGAGTTGTCAATGAATCGATACTATGTGTCATGTCGTAGTTGCATCGATGGTGTAATCTATGAAACCCCTTTCATAATTACCACCATACTCTGATCAGA
>NC_133314.1:11140766-11172404 GCF_012295235.1 Primulina huaijiensis | reverse complement strand
TAACTGCCCCTAAGCCGGTAGGTCTCGTTCAAAAGCCACTTTAGTTGATGTGTCCCGATCAATGTACTGGGTGATGGGCAATGCAATGCGTTCATGTGGTTCCGTGAGCCGCTGGTTTAGCAACTGAGCTCAAACAAGCAAGGTCTTGATCTGAGAAAGGAGCTCGATCGTCGAACTGTCAGCTGTCTATTATTCGTATATTAGGGAAGGGTTTCTCTCTTTGACATTTCCTTTCTTTTTTGAGAGGAGCAGGACAGGATCGGACCAACCCAATCTTCTATTCAAAAAGAAGGGTACACCCACTCTATCTATTTATCTATTGCGGGAAAGCACTCACCTAAAGAGGGTGGGACATAGAGTGATGTTCTATTCTTACTATTCCTACTGTATGACGGATTGGATTTCTTCCAATATTAGGAGTACTCACTGTAATACCGGGCATATCAGTAATAGGACTTCAATAAGATAGGGTAAAAGTCTTTTTTTCCAGTAACCAAAGCTGCTTGTTTGCCTTAATCTAAGCCTCGGTCTTGATGGACGGAGGATGCTAGGTTAGCCGAAAGATTGTTATTGGTTTAAGGTGCCCCTTAGAATAGAGTTAAATAATTACTACTGAACTAGTAAGAAGGGATTAAATATCTTCGGTAGACCTCTTACAAGATGTGGTACATATAGCTCAAAGTAGCTGATTTTCCGTAATGTCTGTGCTTGAACGATGAAATTCCTATTTGAAAAGTATATTCCACTGCATCCTAACGAAATGATTGATAGGAACGGAAAGCCCGAACTTCCCTGCTAATGTAGGGTTTTTGTGGAGGTAATGGCAAACTTTTCGTCTAAATAAGTTCTCTTCCGATAGTTCTAACCCGCAAAGTGAGTTCCGAAAACTGGCAACCTATGACCAAAAAGCTTAAAATTAGGCACAGTAGCTGATAGAGTAGAAGGTGAGATTATATATTCTATAGCCTATGCGCCAGCTTCTGATAAGATAGAAGTAGGATCCCGGTGCGTCTTCCTTCGGTCGGCCTGTCTGTCATCGAAGGATGTTAGCAAAATCAGAAGAACTAGAGGCTCGAAGGCTCGGGTTGGTCAAGCAAACTGATTCATTTAATTCTTCGCCTAGTCTTAGCACCCGCACAGTAGAGGGGAAGAAGCATTCCCTTTCCGACAAAAAACTAAGCGTCTTGCCTCTGGGTAAAGGCAATAGGAGAAGTGAACCCGACCACTTCACGCTGAGGTTCATAAAGGTAAATCCGACATCAAGGACTGTGAAACAAGATAAAAAAATCAGCTCAAACAAGCAGTGGCTACTACTATGAGTAACTGCTCTATTGGTTCTAGTCCCGTCGGTCTTTAAACAAGGCATTGTTACCACCCAATGATACACTCATTGAGGAAAGGAATAGGATCTACTACTAGCTATCCACTAGTAGCTTTTCCTGTGCGGTGGTATTTGATGAGTCACACCTGACTTGGGATTTGAGAACACTCTAACTGAGTGGACGAAGTGTAATGCCCGAGATTTGATTACCGTAATCTGAGATTAATCTGAAATGATTTACAGATTAATCAAGGTAATTATAGACGGAAAGTATTAAACCGGGAAAGACGAGAAAAGACGCGAAATATGTGCGAGGGCGGTGCTATTCGCGCACATGCGCGACCTGATGCCCACGCATGAGCGGAACGGGCAGAAGACTCCGCGCATATGCGCGGAGTGATGGCGCGCATATGCGCGAGGTATACAGTAGCTAAAGTATGGATTCCAGAGAACCTCGCGCACATGCGCGGAAGTGAGGCGCGCATATGCGCGAGTGCGAATATGCCGAGACAGTAGGTCTCGCGCATATGCGCGGTGTCAGTGCGCGCATATGCGCGAGCAGTCCAGTAGCTTAAATGCCATGTCCAGAGAACCTAGCGCATATGCGCCGGGCGATGGCGCGCATATGCGCGAGCTGCCGAGAAAGCTTATCGCGAAGACCAGTAGGTCTCGCGCATATGCGCCGGTTGAGGTCGCGCATATGCGCGAGACGTGTTTTACAAAGAGCGAGCCACCTAACCTTTACATGTAACGTGCGAATATATATACATACAAGCCTTCGTTCAGAGGAAAGGAAAGAGGGAAAAACAGAGGAACGAAGCCAACTCACATTCTTGATTTTAGATTTCGATTGTGCAAGATCCGTCCGTTAGATTTTGAATCCGACTTCGGTACTATGTTACTATCGAAGCAGGCTACAACATGACGTAAGTTTTGTTACGTTTAGATACGATTTGAAATAATGATATTGTCAGAATCGAATATGAATTATATATGGTGTTTTTTATACAGTCAACATCGTCTATTTGAAGTGAGATCAAAGAACAGACAATTTTTGTAATTGTTATGATTTTTGGAGTTGATTTGATTGAGATTCGATATCAGATTTGTATTATCGTTGAGATTATGAGTTATACCGATATCGATTATGAGTTCTGGTATTATATCTGTGATGTTGAGATTGACGGGTTTATGGAGATTGTATTATTATGCCGTCGAAACATCAGTAGATTGATATTGATCAGATTCAATATTGATTGAGATTGTATCGTACTTTATGGACATTGATCAGAGTATGTCTTGATTTGAGTATTGATCAGAACAGGTCTTAAATTGAGCTGTACATTGATATTGTGCATATTGATATTGTCATTGCCAAATTTGGTATGGACAGATTGGAGTGCGAGACTTCGTCTTCGTCAGACCGAGAAGACAAAGGTATCAATCAATGTGAATCGGGAGATCGACTTAAGTCAGATTGGACTTGAATTTCCCTAAATCACATACTTGTATGTTATTGCTTTTCATACATTTGTATAATTTGAATGAATATGCTTTGTTTATTGATTCGTTGAAAAGCATAGAGTAGTAGATAGCTATTGAGTGAGAGTCACTGACAGAAGGGCCAGATTAGGACAGAGTTGTTAATGGCCTATTGCACATTGTCAGAGTTAGAGTTTAGGTAGATATACATAGTCTTTGGCAGAATAGCCAAGACACCGGACGTTTGGTCGTATCGAAGTGCTTATGAGTAGAGCAATTCCTGTCACAGATATTCGATATAGACAGGGCCAAAGTCCGTAATAAGAACGTACCGCCACCACGATCGGGACAGTAGGTGAGAGATTGTTGCGTTCTTATGCAGATCGGGATCCTTAGATTAGAAATGAGTCGAGTTTGAGTCTGAGAGTCGCAGAGTGTGATTCCTTATTTGATATTGAATTATGTTCCTGATTTTTGTACTTGTTTAGAGTATTGATTCATGTTTTGATTTAGATACAAGTTATGTATATCTGATGCATGCTTTTATATTGTTTATATGAAAGCATGTATACTTCGTTTATACTGGGAATTTAATTCTCACCGGCGTTATCCGACTGTTGTCTTGTTTGTATGTGTGCATGACAACAGGTGGGACAGGATCAGGGTCATGAAGAGAACGAGACAAGACTAGTTAGCGTGGAGATCCGGGCTCTGAAGTAAATTAGGATTCATCACTGATATGTAGTTGAACTTAGTTGAATTAGTATAGATACTACAAGATTCGTAGGTTTATGTTTAATATGTATTTTAGATTGATTTTCATTACGTTTCCGCTTTGTATTTTAAAAAAAAATAAATAAATAAAATTTTAGACCCTGTTTATTAGAATTGATTAAATTGTCCCAATGATGATTAAGAACATGATTAGCGTCCGGGTCACCACACGAAGGCAGGCAGGGATTGTACTGTATACCATTTACCGGAACGAGCCTTCAATTAGATTTTTACAAAGTTTGATTCAAGACTTGAATGATGAACTTGCACAAATGGAAAGGATAGAACATATCTTACCCCGCTAGGGTAAGGAATTCCATGGGCTTTCGGACAAATCGATCTAAGATAGGACTGCGAGGTATAGCAATCCCGAGACGTTTTCGCATTCTCAAAGGTAGGAGATTAACGGCCGATCCCCCATCTATTATGATTCTTGTTATCTCCAATCCATTAAGGTATCCTGAAATGAAGAAAGGCCTGTTATGCTTAATGAGTCCTAGTTGCAAGTAATCGTCCGTAAACGTGATCAAAGCCAAACACTTGGCATAAGTTGGTTCACTACTTCTCATCTCAACTTGGTTAACTTCATTAGAAAACTCCTCTGGGTTCCAACATGCGGGACATCCAACGTTCTGCAGACATCTTCAATGCATCGTATACGCTGAGGAGTGCAGGAATCTTTTTGAGGTAAGCTATTATGTCATAGCGAACATGTTGTCCATTAGCAGCATGCAAGGAAGCAAAGATGAATCGGCTAGGTCAGAAATAATTGAAAACCTACAATTCTTAATGGTACACTATAGTAGGGCAAACCCTTTGATGATAAGAACATAAGGTCCGAAATATATGACTTTATCGAGGAGAAAGTAAGGAATCGGACTTTTAACAGGCACCGTACGAGAGGAAAAAGACCAGCGTTAGGCCTCTTCAGCTAATAGATGTGTCAAACACCGTTGCCAGTTACTGGTACTGCTAGTCGCAAACGAGCCCTTCTCTTCCGAAAGAACCTATTTGCCCACTTTCTTTCAGCTCTGCCCAAAGAACCCCTTCAACTATATGCAACCACTTCTTGAACAACCTTATTTCGATTCATGTGACAATAGCACATTCTATGCTATCTTATACTATTGATTAAACCAAACGATTCGTTGGAAGATTCGACTGGCATCTGCCTTAGCCCTGTCTCCCTCCCTAGCTAATTGAATACCAGCTTCCTTAACTATTAGTATTATATGTCACTTCCCTGTCCCATTATTTTAGTATGTATGGGGCTGTAGGTTGCTTTATTTGATATTATCTGCTCACGAATGGTCTGCTTAAGCGAATAAGATCGAAAAGGCTATCTCCGAGTGGCAATAAATAGTGCGGAACTTTCCTGAAAGCAGGAAGGATGCAAAGTAATCCAAGGGAAAGCTAGACCTCGAGTGACGAAAGACGGGAGCCACTCTAGTGACCTTTGAAAAGGGTCCGTACTAACCAGTTATTACTGCCTAGTTCCTAAACTGATTAGAGAGTTGTTGAATAAGCAAATCGGCTGTTTACAGTTACAGCAAACAAGAAATCAGAGCAGTCGTGTGGAAGGTCTTTCTTCGGCCTTTGCTTCCTCTTCTTAGCCTAACCGCTTCCAGGTAAGGAGAAAGAAGTGAACTCAAATTTTGTGGGGGGAAGGAACTGAATATAACAATAACAAGCAAGACCAAGAGATATGACCAAAAAAGCCTTTTCACGAGCATGACTCGAACCAGCACCTCTGGAACCAAAAGAAAGACCAAAAAAGCGAACTTCTTTTTATTCAGATCGCGACTTTTGGTAACTCGGTTCCTCACGTTGTCCATAAGTACGTCCGGGGAGCATTAAGCTCAACTATGCCAACTATCAAACTGAACTAACCATAGAACCCAAGGAATCCGGAAAAGGAAATACAGATTCATTGAGAACTAATACGATTATAACAGCACTCATCATTACTGCAAGCGTTTTAACCCCCACGCAATTGTTTTGGGCTTCAATTATTTCCGAAGAGGACGAAGGTCCCAGACTACTGGGTAAAGTCTTCAATGGATCAAAAGTCTCTTCCAGTATAGTCCTTACTACTTCTTCCCGAAATACTTCTTGCAAAATGGCATCTATCGAGCCCAGCTCTGTCATTTTTAAATTATGCAAAACACGGGTCCCTATTATTTCTTATTTAGACGGATTTAACCATACTACTATTAAGACAATTCACATTGACATGATCCATACCCAGTAAATAATTCCACCAAACAGTAAATCCTACCAATAAACAAAGAAGCAAGAGGAACCGAAAACAAATAGAAATAAGTAAGACTCTCTTTTAAGATAAACGTTTTTATTCTTTGCGTAGTTTTCATTGCATCGGTCAACCCTACTTCGTTTTCAGGTGAATTCCGAATCCTTTTTTTGCCCATTCTGAAATGCTCCCGATTTTCTATTAAATGTTACAGTTTATTGGGCAGCTGAGAAAGAGGCATTAAGATAGGTAACCGCATTTAAGCTTTAGCAACTAGCTTATTCCAAAAACCTCCTCCAAGAATATTGTGGTCCCCTTCTGCGTGTAAAAGTGGGTTTCGCCACACCATTGAGCGGATTCTAGCTACTTCAGCGTTCGACCTTAGCATTTCTAAAGCTTCAAACAGATGGTCTTTGTTTTCATCCGGAATAGGAGGACAGAAGGCTTGGGGAACAGCACTGGTGGGCCGAACACTCTCTTCATCAGAGCAACGAGAGACAAATCTGTCTATACCTATATAAGGTCTCGGATCCTCATAAGGTGCAGCAACTCTACTCTCAGGATTACGAAACACAGCTTTCTTAGAAGAAGCACAAACAAGATGTAAAGAAAATCGGATGCATGTTTTAACATTATTAATAAGCACTAGATTAAAAAATTTTCATCTTTCTTTAATTTATTGATTTTCTCGCTTGAAAAAATAAGGTTAATACAATTCCACTCTGAAACTTTTATTGGGTGGATCTATAGATAGCGGGTAGTCTAGATCTCTGGCCAGAAGTAGGGCCCATAAAGAGAGGAATTCGCACAGACTTTTTGTCCTGAAAAAGGGCATTTTATATTCATATTCGACTAGATCTTTCATTTTGGATAGGTGCTCTTTTCCTTTATCCCTTCTTTCTGCAGGATTAGATGGGAGAGTGAGATTGAATATAGCCAATTTTTGAATGGATCCAGGCAAAAGTTATTTATCACATCTCTCTACGATATTCTTCATTGGCTCAATAAGGGCCTTCCAAACTAGATTATTCCACTGTGGAGTAGGAGGTTGTCACTGACAGAGCGCAATTACACCATAACAGAAAGAGAAAGAATAAGGATTCCCTCACACCTAGAGGTGGAAAAGTCTCCATTTGAGAGCCCTACGTCTCTAGGAGCTCAGTAATGACTAAGAGCTCGAACTTAGTAACTAGAACTTAACTCGACGATTCCCCAAATGACTCCCTCTTCTCTGCCTCTTTCATCTATAGTTTCAATAAAGATGGAGATAGGAAATGTTTTTGGGATCAATTAATTAGTTTGAGTTCTAGTCTAGGAAGTCAGCCCTCGATATTAATGGGAAATTTGAATGTGATCAAACACGTTTCTGAAACCAATTGTCCTAGTGACCTCAAGGTATTGCTGATTTTCAAGATTGCCTGCATCAAGCCAGTTATTTGACCTCCCTTTTGTTGGTCCTTTCCTTTCCATTTGCTACCTTTTTGGTGCGTCTCGTGCATACAAAACACAAGAAAGACCTTGTTTTTCCTTCTGGGGCTTTTCTGTCCTGGGTTGAATAGGAAAGGACTGCTTCAACCAGACTCAAGAAGAAGACGAGGTTGGTTGCTGCCGAGGCTACCGCCTCGCCCTTTGGCTTTGAATAGTGTTCCCTTCTTTAGAGAGTCTTCCAAACCCCTTCTAATCAAAGACTTACGGTTATCAAAGCCCAGAGTTATATAACGGGCAGCAGAAGAAATGGCCTACTGTTTTCTTCGTCTAGAAATTTGTTTTCAGTAGAGTAGGCCAAACTATTCCATCTCTGTTTTTTCTTTGCGTAGAGCCTTCTAGCTACCAGGCTGAGAGAAAGGGGTGAAAGCGGTCATTTCATATCATAATAGAAGCAAGGTTCACAGAAAGTTGGGAAATAGTACGCCCGGTTCACCAGGTTCTACCACTGCAGTGCCCAATCATAGTCAAAAGAAGAGTTTGATCCTAGCTCAAAAGGAACGCTAGCTATATGCTTAACACATGCAAGTCGAACGTTGTTTTCGAGTAATCCCGGGTTTGTCTCGGGCAATCTCTCACAGCCAGCTTGACGGCTTGACTGCATTACCTTCGTCACCTTCCCTTTGTCCTTAACTACTGACAAAAATTAACAAGTAATCCCGAGTTTGTCTCCGGCAAAACCTTATTTATGAATAGAAATAGGAATTAAGCCATTTGCCGACAAGCTCTTACTGTTCCAAATACTCTCCTCAGGTCTTGTTTGGTCTAGAGTGCGGTTCAAAGACCAGGTATGTTTCTGAGAAGACAAGCTACTGATGTGCGCTTTGACATCACAAACTTCCACGGTGTAGTCCTTTTAAGTTAAGTAATAAGTCTCAAATCGAACTCTCACTTCCACCTATGAGCTCGAGTCGGCTAGACCTAAAAGAAAGCTCCTACTGATAACTAGTTCCGTCAGGGGAGGATTCACGACAAGAATTATCCAATTGAAGCAAACTTCGATTGAGCAATTCAAGTGACTAAGGGCGAGGGGGCCCAATCATTGCAGTTGAAGAAGAAGCGCTATAAAGCCTATAAGAGCTGTAAACTCCTGATATAGCCACATACGTAGTAAAGAAGGGTGGAACCCATTATTCATAGAACTACTAGCATAGCAGTAGGAGGGGATTGTTATGCCTTGGAAAGATACATTGCACAATTTTGAAGTAAGTAATCGAGAGAGAGAGCCGTCGGTCACGGATTTAATCATGGCACCATTGCTCTATGAGTCAGAAGGATTGATGGCTGGCTGAACATGGGGTGCACCCACCATAGCCCGAGACGCATAGGCATCTCAAACCTCTCAGCAAGCCTACTGGAATAGGACAACAAAAGGAAAGGAAGGAAGGCACACCTTCACGAAAGCCTTCTGACACCTTATTAGCGAGACATCTAACTAATATTCTCTGCCTTCCTGAGTAAGAGGAGGCCTGAACGTCCTTGTGAATGGGCAGAGCCAGGTGCTCGTCACTTTTGTATGGTTATTGGATGGAGTACGAATGCCTTGGTGTAAGCCCTTTTGGTAGCTCCGGCGGCATCACATGCTAGCTGGGATATCCCCAAGTCAGCGGGTCAAGCAAGGGCGTCCCCCCACTCCTCATAATACTGAAGTCAACGGGGTGTTGTATATGCATGCTTCTCTGCAAGAAGCCATCAACTTCGTCGTCTAATGCTTGTCTTTGTCTCGCTCAATCAACTTTCTGGTCGAAGAATCAGTCCATAGCGAGGAATCCAACCAAGCAAGGAATGATATCCATTTCATTCTTGTGCTCTTTCTTGCTACTTGCCTGTAGGGTTAGCACAAGCTAGGTTTTCCATACTGTAGTAAGAAGAGGTTCTCCCTTAACTAACTGTGAGTGGAATAAGGCCAGTGAAAGCAGTCTGATAGGAAGGTTAGTTCCCCTTCTCTTTTAGATTCCCTTTAAGTCCTCTCTTAAGCCTTTCAACGAGCCTTTCCAGAAGTTAATGCCCTTATTCTAGTCTAGTTCCTCTTAGAACCGAGTATCCAATGTGGCCTTTCCGCTGTCCGCTGTTAGGTTTAAAAGGATTCAAAATGCTCAATCTAACAGACCTATAAAATAGGACTTAGCGAGGGCAAAGGTGAGATTTAGATGCTAGACGGAAGACAACATCCTGTCACTACCATACCCTACATAGAGACCCACCCAGTAGACGGAAGCCCATAAGGCCCCATGTCCACGGTGCAACAATTGCCCATGTGCTCACGAATTGGATTTGAACCAATATCAAGCTACTTGCCCTTTAGTAGATCGTGAGTGGGTCTGTCGTCCTCCTCATTATAGTCCTCCTAGAATCAATAGCATTTCGTCGGAATACATCCTGTCTTTTCACCTTAGTAGTCCTATGCATAGTAAGTACTATAGCCCCAATCATGGCTACTAATAAAATAAGACTAGGAACCAAAAACCAGACGGAATAGTAGGTATAAAGTAAATTGCCCAATGTTTCCAAATTAGTCCAACTTCGTACCTTTTCGGCATAAACCTTATATCTCAGAGAGGTCGTATTTCTTTGGGTTGGTAGTAATGGAATGCTTTCATTATCTAAAATAAAGAACATTTCCCACCAAAAGATCAGTCCAATAATACCACTCACTGGTAAATAGCGCAATACTTCTTCGTGAATCTCCGCTATTTGAATATTGAACATCATAACAATGAATAGGAATGAAACGGCTATAGCTCCTATATGAACTACTGGGAAGATCATAGCGAAAAAGTCGAGACCTAAGAAAAGAAGTAAACCAGAAGTATTGCAAAAGACTGGGATGGGAAACAAAACGGAATGTACCGGATTTTTACCACGTACGGCCATCAAACCAGAGACCAAAGCAGGGCTCGACAAAACAGAAAGTATCATAGTACGTCGTCCTTCCCTGAAATGGAACTTTCATGCTAGTTCTGGCTCCAGCATGAAAGTCGATCTATTACGACCAGCGCGGTTGTTCGTATTTCATTTCCTTCTTCCAAGCCTTAGAACGCACTCACTGAGTTACTTACGGAATCGCAAATATCTTTCCTCTGTCCTGGCGAATTCCAAGAGTGCCTGGCGCCTGATCCGCCCCTGTTCATCCTTGGCGGCGTCTCTAGCCTTCATAGCTTTGAAACTATCTTCTAGGCGCTGCTGTAACGCTCTAATCCGTTTTCATAAAACAGTAGCGGAAATTTAAAATTTTCTTTGAAGGGAGGAAGGAAAGATTTAAAAAACATTTTCAATATATATAGCCAAAAGTTAATACATGATCAATCAAATGAAGCAACAAAATACAAAACATCATTTTTGTGATCATGTCAAAAGATTTGCAAAATAGTCTTCTTCCATCCCTCTCTTATGCATATGACCCCGGCTCTAACCAACGTCCCGGCCTGTCACTCTTATCTGCATCACATGAATAACTGAAATGAGTATGAAACTCAGCAAGTGGAACTCTTACATAGCAATGTACATATACCATACTCTGTAAAACATGGTTTTGAAAACATTAAATACCATCAACTCTGAAACATGAATATCATAGAATGAATAACAATAACGATGGTATTTCTCTTTTCTCTATTGGATTGATATCTATATAGTATCTCTGTCTATGTGCCTCTATCCCATCGATATGAATCGATAACTCTGAGGGATATAAGCCTATGGTCGTTGATCAACTTATTGCATGCAATCTCTGACTATGTATCTATCAATCCAATAAAACATTTAAATTCTCTCTTTCGCATTAAAACAAACACTTTGAAGACTATCTTTTCTCTTGTATTCCCTTTGACATGGTTGAGACATAAAATGCCTCTAATATACAACAAGGTGTATTAATACATAGCATGAATCAAATGGAAGGGAATAACACTTTAAAACCATTGAAACACAATACATATATTATCATGTGAGCACAAGAAATGAAATTCCACTTACAACACTTGGAACCTTGAATCTACTCTCTTGGTACACAACCTACAACAATAAACCATAAACTTCACCATCAACATCTCAAAAATCATAAACCCATACCATAAACTTCATAAAGCTAACACACTCTAAATACCCAAGACTTCTCCCAACACCATAAACCAAGAAATAATCAAAGCCACAAGCTTACCTTAGCTCCTTGAACTCAAAATAACCTTGTTCTCTCTTCAATAATCCAACAAGAAGCTTGAATCTAAGAAATAAAAGAAAGAAAATGGAACCCTAGCTTCCCTTGAGCTGAAGAAATCAAGAATGAGGAGAGAAATGAGGGAAAAGTGAACCAACTCATGTATTTAAGCACTTAAATCCAAAAACACGACTTTACTGTTCACGGACCGCGGGTGCGCTATCCCTTGCACCGCGGGTACGCTATGCCTTCGGTACCTCATCCAAAAATCTGAAACAGTAGACCGCGGGTGCGCTACATTTTGGAGTACGGGTGCACTCTGGTCACTGCGGGTGCACTGAACAATAGAATGCGGGTGCACTCTGGTTACTCTACGCACAGCTTCTCCAAAGATCACCTCCGAAACGCCTTTTCCCTTCATAATTTTGCAAAATGGAAACTACAAAGTTGTAGCTCTATGTCTTTTCTTGAACCTCTCCAAATATCAGATCATTTGGAGGTCTGAGTAAAAAGTTATGCTAAATCTCTCAACATGTGTCACTGGAGGAACGTTGAAACACACGACACACTTCGGGGCACTTTTGGCTTACCTTCTACAATGATTTGAACAAAACTCAAAATAAGAAAGTTACACCTCTATGTCTTAACTAACCACTCCAATTGGCCTCATAACAATTGGCTCAACATACGAGTTACCATGAATTAAATCGCAACGATGCTACAACAACTACACAACAACTATAAACAACAATACTATAAACCATATATCACAACTCTTATCAAAACTATACATAAACTTAACCAAATAGTCCATAAGCATACAAAATTTTAAACCGTACCGTTCACCAGGCTTGGATATTACAGCTGCAGTTCTTCCTTAGCCCTTTTTATGAGATCTTCGTTCTCACGAAGGCGGCGGAGGTGGTCTAAGCGTTCCCGTGCCTCCGCCAAGACATGAGCGTTTGGATAAGATAGACCGGTTTCGTGGGAACCAGAAGCAGCTAAAAGAACGGAATTGTCCCCCGCGGGCGGGGGTGTACTGGACCCCCCATACATTCCTACCGATGAAGAAGGGTAGATTTGCGTAATAACTTGTAGAAGCTCATCCATGAACAGATAGCCTATATAAAATACAATCTTATAAATTACAAGTAAACTTCAAATTTCAAAAAATTTAAACAATATGACCCTCGTTGGAAATGAGATCCTTTTACTAGTGAGATATTGTTCAAAATTGAAAATAAAGTTGTATAACCAGACAACATTAATATCATAAAGAAATTGATGTAGTTCAATCTGAAAAAAGGAATTTGTTTATGTTGAATCCCTCTTTTTCACCACAAAGGGTTTTGGGAGTCGAACCCAATTCAATTCTTCCGGGACCCCTCCACAAATAACGATAAAATTTTTATCTTTTCTACTTGGCTGTACGACATGAGTTTTCAGTATACCAAAGAAAGCCCCGCTGAAGCATTGGAAAAAATGTTGACTTCTAGCGCTATTCAAAAACCATTTGCTTGCAATGCCTTGAGTGGACAGGTAAAACAAACAGTACGCCCACTAGATCCTTCATACTATTACTAAAGTACACTGAACACTCACCCAATCTTGAAAGTGGAGTGGAATCAACCAACTGGCATACCTGTCATCTAGCCTGAAATCCGCTACGCCCCTTCTCTTAAGATATTTCTAGTTAGAGAGAGAGATCACTCCTAAATGGAGCCGTAATCAACTATATGATACCCTCGCCATAAATGATACGATTCCAAGAGACAAAAGCATATTCGGTTAGCTACTTAGGATGAACCATACGGAGGCGATCTCGAACATCAAAATAAAATATTGTCAAAAGAAAGAAGACCTTCCTAAGAGAGATGGAGAACTCACCCCCTCTTCCCTCCTATAAATATAGTTTGCACGAGTTGTAGTAAGCTTATCCTGGAAACAACCTATTGGACAAGGCAAGGAGAGAGGAGATTCAAAATGATTTCATTTAAGAAAAATCTGGAAGAGGAAGCCTCAACCTAGAACAGGCACAGGTCCTACCCATCCTCCGTTCTAATATGAAAATATCAATCCGATCATTGCGATAAGCATTCCGCTATACCATAGCGGGCAAACCGAACGAGTCACTCCCAAGTCCATTAAAGAGTAGACGTTGATAGTCCACTCGGATGGGTACACCACCCAAACATTATGAAGGGTTCAAAAGCAAGCCCCTAAAGTTCTGCATAAATGAAAAAGCACCTTTATGATCCTCCTTTTGATAACAAAGGGGCAGAAGAGTTGTTGGAAGTTTCATCTATCTTACTATCATAAAAAAAAGACCCCTCTTAAAAGGTTCCTCCAACATAAAGTAAAACTGAACCAGGTTCGTAGACCTGCCATTTCTTAGGTTAGGCTGCTGTGTGATGCTTCCTCCATCTCAACGGATAAGCTCAGCTGGCTTACTAAAGATGAACCCCTTGTGAGGCTATTATAGCACGCCACCCGTGCATTAAGATGATTTCACGTGGTTGCGGCAAGACCATTCCCACCCTTTCTGCTGGAAGAACAGCAAGAAGAACTGGGTCTCCCCCCTATATCGTTCTCCGAGTGGGTTAAATAGACTATGACTATATAGGTAGGGGCTTAGCTGCTCCTAGTCAGATAAAATTTCTATACTGGGCTCTCAGCAACCCTGAACTACTAAAAACCTGGCCCTTTGATGTGGTTGCCCTGCCGATGAGAATGATGTTTTGGAACCCACCCTGCAATAACGTGAAGTTGTTAAGTTAAGTAGTAACTAATATCTTTCTCCTTAATAGATCCCTTCCCTTTAGATTGAATTTCGTTCCGTCACCATCCATTCTTACAAAAGAAAGAGGAAAAGACCTATTGAAAAATCTTGATTTAAGCTTAAAAACTTTTAATGGATGGGATAAGGTTTGGATGGAAAAAAGGGCTATTAACAACTGAAATAGCGCTTTAGAAACTTTTTCTTTCAAAATGAAACGTCGATAAAGGACCAATAGCCTATTTTATACGGAAAGCCCAACCTTTATCTTTAATAACTTTTAATAAGCCCTTTCTATAGTTAATATATGCATTCTATTTAGTTTACTGCCGAAATCAGAATAAGAGGAAATATGAGTCAAACAAAGGTGTAAATGAAAGGATCGAACGTGAAGAAAGGACTTTGAAAAGGGGAACGACATGTGAAAACTCGCTCTAAAAGGGGGCTTCCTATACCCGGAGTGGCCAAAGAAGACCTCAATAATCCTGATCTTTGCTCAAATTCTCACGTGTTATTACGTTACGTATATAAGCCGGGGGAATAATGGAATACTGCTTTTTTTAATGGAGCCCTAACTGGAAAAGGAGTCTTGGTTATCCAAAGCATTTCAATCAGGTTTCCCCATGGAGAAGAATCTGCTTCTGTATCGAGCGCTTATACTAGCTCAAAGCGTTGTCTCCGAGGGCTTATTAGGGCCCATTAAGATTCACCAAATACAAGGCACAAGGGCTTTTTCCTGGTTCACCACAGAAGGCAGGTTGTCTGCTAAGTCTATGGTCCGATTCCAACTAATTATATATAATAATCTTTGATCCTTGTCTACAGCCAACTCGATTGCATCGATCCTTCTCTATTCTAGGAGCACCCAATCAAGCCATTCTCTTGTAAAGTGGATGATTTCATCATAACAAAGAGAACCCAGTCAAAAAATAGATCCATTCGCTGAGCTCTGAGCTCCTATGGCAAATCATAATGTGCGCATACTGGGTACTCCGCTTTAGTAGTGCGTTAACTAGTAGTCCACTACTGATTAAGGATTTGATACTGACACCTGTCTTGTCTTATTAACTATAAGCCTTCGTAAAATGTAAAATAAATATATTGGATATGGTATTCCTTAAGTTTAAAACTTTATCAAAGACTCCGTGACTTGGGAAATTCCGAGACCGGGATCAAGCTTACAACCTGTGGATTGTCAAAAAAAGAAGTCGTTTTCCTGCTTGCAGAAAGCCCTTTTCGACAATCTGCTTCATGAATGCGACAGATTCATCAAAAAAACCTGATGTACTATATGTTTCAGCAGATCATAAGCGAGCCTGCTTGTTGATAGCCTTGTAATCATCCATCAACTTCAAGGCGAGTTCGAAAGCTTGACAATTTAATTTGGAGAGCCTACACTTAGTTTCAAAAAGGTTGGTATTAGCATTAGCACTCGCTTAGGTGCTAAAGGTAAAAAGGTAGATATGTAAATCACTTAGTCCTTGAACTAGGGATAAGGCCTATTAATAAAATTCCAATATAGTAGCAGTACTATACTAGTGAAGGAGGAAATCTTAGTCCCACAGGATTCAATGAAGCTATGCCTTTTTCCTCTGCTTAAGGACTATAATGATATTAATTCCTTTAGTTAGAGAGCTGAATGGAAAGGAAGGAGAAAACGGAAGTTATAAACTACTCAGTCAATAGATCTTAGAGGACTGGGCACTGTGCAATCTATTAGTACAAGACTGGCTATCGAAGTCAGAGACTCTACTTATGCTTGCGGAGGGATGTAAGGACTACTTTTATAATTATTTCATTCTTTAGCTCCTTTCTTTATCCGATCCGGCCCGAAAGGAAAAATAAAAAAATAAGTCATGAACCAAACCCCAGTTTTCAGGCTCGCATGAAGCCTTAGGACGAAAGCAATTATTCCTCTCACATTGGGAACTTCGCTCACTTCTTAAAACACTGGAGACTGAGGCGCATTCGCAACAATACATCTATGACTAGAGAATTAGGTATATTAAGAATAGATCTAGCAATACAATCACCAAACTATTAACACTTCCAATACCCATACCATCAACTCAAAGGAAAACCTTTTTGTCACTACGGAGCATAACTGCAACTAAAACTATTACCAGAAAGACAACTATACTGGCACGCGTACTCTTTCCAAAGCTAAAAGCACCTCCTACACTTGAGAACTACTACGCGTTGACAACGCAGCAGACAGTTCCTTTAGTGCATTAGACCTGGAAAACTCGACCGGAGGTGCAACACCCTTGACCGATTTCATTAAATAACGTGGAATTTAAAATTTACTTAAAGAAAAGAAGGATTTAAAAATTCTCTTGACATAAATACATTTTCAATATATATACCCAAAAGTATATACATGATCAATAAAGTGTTGTATCAAAATAAAAAATATCATTTTGTATTGATCATGTAAAAATGCTAACAAAATATCTTTCTTCCTTCCATCTTTTTGTACATATGACCTCGGCTCCAATCAACTTTCCGGCTTGTCACTCTTATCTGCATCACATGAAATAACTGGAATGAGTATAAAACTCAGCAAGTGGAACTCTTACATAACAATATATAAATATCATACTCTTTAAAACATGACTTTGAAATCATTAAATACCATCTAACTCTTGAAACATAGAATAACATAGTATAACGTGACTATAACGATGGTATTTCTCTTTTCTCTGGTGGATTGATATCTAAATAGTAACTCTGTCTCTGTACCTATATCCCATCGATATAAATCGATTACTCTGTCGGGATATAAGCCTATTGTCGTTGATCAACTAATTGCATGCAATCTCTGACTATCTATTTATCAATCCAATAAATCATTTGAACTCTCTTTTGGACACTAAAACAAACACTTTGAGTACTCTTTTCTTTGGCATTCCCATTTATATAATTGAGACATATAAAAGCCTCTAATATACAACAAAGTGTATCCATACATAACATGAATCAAGTGGAAGGGAATGGCACATTAAAACCATTGAAATACAATACATATACTTCATGTGAGCACAAGGAATGAATTCCACTTACTACCAATGGAAAGCTTGATTCTAATCTCTTTGTATAAATCCTACAACAATAAACCATGTATTGAACCATCAACAACTTAATAATCAAATAATCATACCATAAAACCCATAAAACCAACACAATCATAAATTCCATAATTTCCCCCAACACCACAATCCAAAATAACTAAAACCACAAGATTACCTTAGCTCCTTAAATACAAAATGATCTTGTTTTCACTTCAATAACCCAACTAGAAGCTTGAATCAAAGGGACAAAAGAATGAAATGAGAACCCTAGCTTTCCCTTGAACTGAAGAAACAAGAAGAATGGAGAAGAATGAGGGAAAATTTGTGTGTCAACCAATTATAAGCCTTCAAATACCCAAAACACGTTTTTTGTACTGTGCTGGGCGCTCGGGCGGTCATAAACCACCGCCCTAGTGCGGACCATACTGTCCAAGACAAAATTTTCAGAACCGGTGGCGCTTGGGCGGTACTTTCTTACCGCTCGGGCGCCGCTCTGCGCACAGCCGCCTCAAAGATTGCCTCCAAAACGCCTCTTCCCGTCATAATTTGAAAAAGTGGTACACATGAAAGTTGTAGCTCTGTGTCTTAGCTTGCATTTCCAATTAGCCACATGTCATTTGAAGGTCTGAGTAAAGAGTTATGCTCAATCTCCCAACATGTGCCACTGGAGGAACGACGACACACCCATGACAACTTCGGGGCGCTGTTGGCTTGTCTTCCACAATGATTTGAACAAAACTCGAAACATGAAAGTTACACCTTTATGTCTTATCTAACCACTCCAATTAGCCTCATACCAATTGGCTCAACATACAAATTATCATGAATTTAATCGTAACACTGCTACAAAATAACTACACATCATCTATCAACAATACTATGAATCACAGATCGAAATTCTTAACATCAACACTATACTTAAACTTGACCAAGTAGTCAATAAACATATGAAATCTTAAATCGTACCGTTCACCAAGCTTGGATATTACAATCTCCCCTCCTTAAAGAAATTTCGTCTCCGAAATTGACATCACTACGCAAAAAGTTCAGGATACTTTTCTTTCAAATCATCCTCTGGTTCTGTAATGCCCTAGATTTTAGGTGGATAAAATGAAATGATGAAGTGCTGCTTGAAGAATAGACCGCACCCGCGCCCTAGTTTCTACCGCACCCGCGGTGTAAGGGCAGAAAGTAGAGTTTTGACTAAAAGAGAGACCGCACCCGCGGTCAGAAGTGAGCGCACCCGCGGTCGTCGAGTCCAGAATTTTGGATGGAATGCCGTAGCCTGAGCGCACCCGCGGTGAAAAGATACCGCACCCGCGGTGCGACGTGTTGAGTGAAAAATAAAACATGTGTCCTTGCCATGCATATAACATGTAATCTTCCATTCTCCCTTCATTCAGAATGAGACCACCGAAGGAATCCATGGGAGAAATGCTATCAAACCTCTTTCAAGTTTAAAAGATAAGTTGTGCAAGAGCTATTCATCCGATTTTCGATCCGAGATTAGATTCTTGTTCCTCTCCTTAAGAGCCATCAAAGGATGTAAGTTTCTTTACATTTCAGCATGTTTGGGAGTTTACATGTTGGGAAAATTCTGATATGCTTGTAATTATGGGTTCTTGAGATTATTGACATCGTAGAAACGTAAACGAATCGAGAAAGTGATACCATATGTGATTGTTATGAGTTTCTAGCATATATATTGAGTTGAGATGGTGCAGAATTCAGTCTTATGAATTGATGTTGATAAGAATTATGATTATTTCTATTGAGTATTGATATTTGAGGTGATTAGTATCGAGAAACTACGCCGTTATGCCGTCGAATCGTATTGAGATTGATTATTGATTCGTATATGTGTTGATTTGAGTTAGAGATTGATAGAATATATCATGCTAAAGCTTCATTTCACCTTGGATTTGTGATTGTGCAAAATCCAACCAACTGAAATTGAATCCGAGTTTAGATTATTGCTCCTTGCATCACTAGCTTCAAAAGGATGTAAATATTGTTCATTTCCAGCATGTTTCGAAATCTATATGTTGGAGGAATTGTGATTTTATTAGAAATATATGTTCTTGAGTAACTAGAGATCATAACGCCGTAAACGGATCGATTATCGGATGTCTTATGCAGTTCGTATGAAATTCCAGCATGTATTGAGTGGAAAGTATGCAGATTTTCAGAGTTTGAAATGTTTATGATATTGTTTATTCTTTGTGATTTAGTATCGATTGTTGTTGAGTTGATCGGTATCGCAAGATTACGCCGTTATGCCATCGAATTGTATCAAGATTTGATATTGAACCGCACTAGTATTGGTTAAAGTTGGAGATTGATCTTGTGATATTTGACATTGCCATTTCAGATTTATATTGACAAGATTCGACATCGAGACTTCGACTACGACAAAGACTGTGCAACGGAAGGTATAATTCATGTTGATTAGGGAAGATATAACTCGAATTAGATCTGATTTGAGTTTCCCACCAGGATCCCTAGACTTAGATATGAGTCAAGTTAAAGAATAAAAGTCGAAGAGTTTTATCTGTATTCACTAGTGTGTCATAATTACTGATTTATGTGTTATGATTTTGTAATTATTGCATGACATGCATGTATACATGTTTTATACTGGGATTTGTTCTCACCGGAGTTTCCGGCTGTTGTTGTGTCTGTATGTGTGCATAACAACAGGTGGGGCAGGATCAGGGTCACGCAGAGGATGAGAGATCGAGATAGGGTGGAGATCACGGGCGTAGAAGATCACTAGTTGTTTTTACTAGACATGTACTGAATTTCTAAACACTAGTATGTTAATTGTAGTTGAACATGGGAATATTAATTGCAGTTAAATAAGATGACAGTATTTTATATGATGTCTTGTGCTTGTTCATATACATTTGAATAAATGTTAAAAGCAAAATTTTGACCCACATTTTCTAGCAAAGATCCAATTAATCCCAAAGATAATCGAGTTAGAGCCCGGGTCCTCACAGGTTCCCACGTGGCTTCTTCAATCAATTGATTCCTCCAAAGGACTTTAACAATGCGGATCTCTTTGTTTCTCAATACTTTAACTTTGTGATCCAGAATCTGGACTAAAATCTCTTGATACGTCAAATTCGGCGTCAAATATAATGGCTCGTGACGAAGAACATGGGAAAGATTCTCAATATACCTCTTTTGCATGGAGACATGAAAAACATTATGAACTCTATCAAGATCTGGCGGCAAGGCTCACCTGTAAGCTCGATCACCGACTCTGTCCAAGATCTCAAATGGGCCAATAAATCTTGGACTGAACTTTCCCTTTTTGCCAAACCACATCACACCTTTAAGAGGTGCAATCTTCAAGAACACGTGATCGCCAATCTCATACTGCAACGGCCTTCGTCTTACATCAGCATAACTCTTCTGTCTTGACTGTGCTGTCTATATCCTTTCTTTAATAACAGCAACAACATCAGCTGTCTGTTGGACCAACTCTAGACCCAACATTTTTCTCTCACCAATCTCGTCCCAATACAAGGGGGATCTACATTTTCTGCCATAAAGTGCTTCATACGGTGCCATGCCAATCGTCGCCTGGTAGCTGTTATTGTACATGAACTCAACAAGAGGCAGTATGGAATCCCAGTTACCAGGATAGTCGATAGTACAAGCTCTGAGCATATCCTCCAAAATCTGAATAACTCTCTCTGATTGACCGTCGCTCTGAGGATGATGTGTTGTACTGAATGCTAACCGTGTACCCAAGGATCTGTGTAAACTCTTCCAAAACTCTGAAGTAAATCTAGGGTCACGATCAGACACGATCGACACAGGAACACCATGAAGTCTGACAATCTCAGCTCTGTACTCTTTGGCATACTGGTTCATGGAATACGTCGTCTTGACTGGGAGAAAATGCGTTGACTTGGTCAACCGATCAACGATAACCCAAATAGAGTTATAGCTTTTCTGCGTTCTAGGAAGTCCCATCACGAAGTCCATTGTAATGTGCTCCCATTTCCATTGAGGAATCGGCAATGACGGCAATGTCCCAGCAGGTCTCTGGTGTTCGATTTTCACCTGCTGACAAGTTAAACACTGAGAAATAAACATGGCAATGTCCTTCTTCATACTTGGCCACCAATAGAGTCTTCGAAGATCCTGATACATCTTGGTACTACCTGGATGTATCAAGTCTTCGAAGATCCTGATACATCTCGCCAAATATCATCACCAATAGGAATGCATATACGGCCTCTGAATGTCATCAAACCATCTCTATTTATCCCAACCTCTGAATTACTTCTCTCCTCTGCTCTGGCTCTCATCTCTGTCAACTGTACATCATTGGCTTGCTCTCTACGAATCATGTCCGTCAAAGTAGCCCGAATGATCAACGCTGAAAAGCGAGCAATTGTTCCCGATACTACCAAAGCTATCTCTTCTCGTTGCAAGTCTAACAACAACGACTTATGGAATCATAGAACTCAAAGAGGAACTTGACTTACGGCTCAATGTATCCGCTACAACATTTGCCTTCCCAGGTTGGTAACTAATCGTCACATCAAAATCTTTGACAAGCTCTAACCACCGTCTCTGTCGCATATTGAGTTCTTTCTGGGAAAACAAATACCTTAACCTCTTGTGGTCCGTGAAAATTTTACACTTTTCGCCATACAAATAGTGTCTCCAAATTTTCAGGGCGAATACCACAGCTGCCAGTTCCAGATCATGCGTAGGATAATTTTTCTCGTAGTCTTTCAACTGACGAGAAGCATAAGCTATAACCTTACCATGTTGCACCAGTACTGCACCAAGGCCCTTCTTCGACGCATCGGCATAAACAACAAAGTCCTGTGCACCAAAGTGCAGTGCAAGTATCGGAGCCGTTGTCAACCTATCCTTCACTCCTGGAACCCACTTTGGCATTCATTGGACCACTCAAACTTCACAGTCTTCCTCGTCAGATTGGTTAATGGCAGAGAAATTTTTGAAAAATATGAAATAAAACGACGATAATAACCCGTCAAACCAAGAAAACTGCGTACCTCTGATACAGTGGTAGGGATCGGCCACTTCTGTATCACCTCTATTTTTGCTGGATCAACAGCTATACCATCCCTCGAGACAATATGACAAAAGAAAAAAATCTGCTCCAACCAGAACTCACATTACTTCAACTTAGCATACAACCTTTTCTCTCTCAACAACTGAAGAACTACTCTGAGGTACTCTGCATGAAGCTCTCTGGTCTTGGAATAGATCAATATATCATTGATGAAAACAATGACAAAGCTATCCAAATACGGCTTGAACACCCGGTTCATAAGATCCATGAAGACGGAAGGAGCATTAGTCAGACCGAATGACATAACAAGAAATTCGTAATGACCATACCTGGTACGGAATGCCGTCTTAGGGATATTGGACTCCCTAACTTTCAACTGGTAATAGCCAGATCGCAGATCAATCTTCGAAAACACTGTAGCCCCCTGCAGTTCGTCAAAAAGATCGTCTATCCGTGGCAACGGATATTTATTCTTGATTGTCAATTTATTGATTTCTCTGTAATCAATACACAGCCGCAAAGACCCGTCTTTCTTTTTGACAAAGAGAACCGGAGCTCCCCAAGGCGATGAACTCGGCCGTATAAAACCTTTATCTAATAGATCCTGCAACTGCGTCTTCAATTCTTTCATCTCTGTCGGGGCCATTCTGTAAGGAGCTTTGGAAATAAGAACCGTTCCGGGGACTAGATCGATCGTAAACTCTACATCTCTGTCCGGCGGGAAACCCGACACATCATCCTCAAATACATCAGGGCACTCGCTCACAACATCAATATCATCAATATTTAACTTCACAATTATATTCGTATCAACAATCGAAGCCAAAAACCCATCACAACCTCTAAACAACAACTTCTTAGCCTCAAGACATGAAATAAAAGGAAGGACCCGCGAAGTACCTGCACTGGCGAGCATACCTTCCTTATTTTCAGCATCTGCAAATTTCACCGTCTTGGCAACGCAATCAATCACTGCACGATAAGTTTATCGCCAATCCATTCCAAGTATAATATCAACCGCAACCATCGGAATAACAATCAAATCGGCATAAACCACTCGCTCATCAATTTGAACAGAACACGCATACATAATAGACGTAGGACATAACACATCTCCAGAAGGCAATACAACATTAAATTGGAGGGGAAGAACATATGGAACTAAACCCAAAGATCTCAAAAATAATTCAGACATAAAAGAATGAGTAGCACATGTATCAATCAATGTCGTAGCTACTCTGCCTGAAATTAAGATAGTGCTAGAGATCACAGAAGAATCAGGGTTTATACCTTCCTTCTTCATGGTGAAGATGCGACCCTGCACCTTCTCTTTACTCGATCCTCTTGGACATTCCTTGGCGATATGGCCTGCTGTACCACACCGGTAGCACGTGTGAGTACCAAACCTACACTCACCCCTATGAGGCTTACTGCACTTAGGACACAACGACTTCTCTGGATCAAATGGGACTGCCGATACTTTAGAACTCGGCTCTATCTTGCCTTTCCCCTCTTAACTGCCTTTTCCTCTTTGGCTTGAACCCTGACCTCTTTAAGCAATAGCCTGCTGCCTCGCCTGTCTCTCTCTAGCAATATCCTTCTCATCTTGCTCGGCTAACAATGCTTTAGCCACAATCTCTTTAAATGTCACCACCTTTGTGGGGACCCGGGCACTAACTCAATTATCTTTGGGATTAAGTGGATCTCTCCTAGAAAATGTGTGTCAAAATTTTGCTTTTAATATAAAAACACCATTGTATATAAATCATACACAAATGATATCTCTATTTTATTTCAACCGAAGTAAATACATGTATTGATTCATTACAGTCATACAAACTGGCGTTTAAAACAAACAACTACAGATCAACATGTAGAACCACTAGTTCATCGTCTACGCCCGTAATCACCACGCTATCTCGATCTCTCGTTTTGTCTCGACCCTGATCCTGTCCCACCTGTTGTTATGCACACATACAGACACAACAACAGCCGGATACTCCGGTGAGAACAAATCCCAGTATAAAACATGTACACATGCATATCAAGCAATTAAATACAAAATCATAACACTTGAATCAGTAATTATGACACATTGGTGAATACAAATAAAACTCTTCGACTCTTATTCTTTGACTCGACTCATATCTAACTCTAGGGATCCCGGTGTGAATAAGACGTAACAAGTCTCCCACCTACTCTCCCAATCGTGGTGGCGGTACGTCTTATTCCTAGACTTCGGTCATATCTGTATCGAATCTCTACAATCGGAGTCGATCTTCTCCTATGCTTCGATACCACCGAACATCTAGAAAGTTTGGCAAATTTGCCAATGACTCTCCTATCTCAATGCGTGTAAATAAATCAAGATAAAGCACAAGCATAGCAAGGTATAGAAATCTAGTATGTGATATTTGGCAACTCGACTCAAATCTAACTCGAGTTGTATCTTCCCGAATCAACATGAATTATCCCTTGTCGTAGTCTCGGTTGAATAAGTCGAAGTCTTGAAATCTCGATATCAAATATGTTAACACAAATCTGCAACGACATGTATAAATGTACCATATCAACCTCTAACTCAAAGGAACACACATATGGATCAATATTCAATCTCGGTATATTTCGACGGCATAACAGCGTAATCTCGCGAACCAGTCAACTCAAACATCAATAATCAATAACCATAATTCATCCTCATCAACCAATATCATATACAAGTCACAAATCTGTATAATCCCAACCACAAATATGCTGAAATGCATAACAATCTCATACGATCTCATTTCTTCGATCCGGTTTCGATTCTACGTATCTCAACATGTCAAGAACGTATCATATAGCTCAAAATCTTATTTCCCCAACATTATATTTCCAAACCAAGCAAGAACATAATAAAACTTACTCTTTTGAAAGCTTATGATGAGAAGAACAAGAATCTACACTCGGATTGATAATCGGACGGCTAGATCTTTCACAATTCAAAATCTAAGCTATGATGAAAATTGTAGGAATTTCTGAAGCCCTCTCCGTTCTTCTCCTGCATAATGAAGTCATGAAGTACAAATCATATATATATCTTGCATGGTAAGGGGGAAGTGGCTTATTCTTTGTTCAACACGTCTCACGCATATGCGCGACCATCACCGGCGCATATGCGCGAGACGCTCTGTCTCGGCACTTGACAATTTCAGCTGCTGGCGCATATGCGCGCCCTCTATCGGCCCATATGCGCCAACTTTTCTGGACAAACACTGCTCGAGACCTTAGTATCGGCACATCTTGGAACCACACAGCTCGCGCATATGCGCGCCCACCAGCCGCGCATATGCGCGAGACCTTCTGTCCTCGCACATATTCAAAACTCAACAATTCGAATCCAATCTCGACGCGCTCTCTCTATAATCAGTTCAATCAATCAAATACTCATCTCAGATTAACAGTATAAAATCTCGAGCTTTACATTTCTCCCCCTCTAAGATATGATTTCGTCCCCGAAATCTCAGACAATCAATCAAAGCTTGTAAAGGAAGCAATATACTCAAAAGCTAAATAAATACTCACGTCATGAAAATAATTCTGGATATTTCTGTCTCATCTTTGATTCTGTCTTCCAGGTCGCTTCTTCAATGCCATGATGACTCCATTGAACTTTCACCAGCGGCATTGTCTTCGTTCTGAGTTGTTTGTCTTTCCAATCAAGAATCTGAATTGGCTGTTAAAATATAACTCAAAGTTTCATCGAGTTGGGCCTCGTCAGGCTGAAGAATATGAGAAGTATCTTGCAGATATTTCCGCAACATCGATACATGAAAGACATCATGTATCCTATATAGAGAAGGAGGAAGAGCAAGACGATATGCACGATCGCCAATCTTTTCAAGAATTTGGTACGGACCGATGTATCTAGGAGACAACTTACCGTGTTTGCCAAATCTGACAGCACCTCTGAAAGGAGAGATCTTCACGAATACTCTGTCTCCCTGTTCAAACACTAACGGCCGACGACGTATATTCGCATACTTGGCTTGTATATCCTGAGCTGTCTTCATTCTTTTCTGGATCAGTCTTACTTTATCAGTCATCTCTCGGATCATATCAGGCCCAAGCTCTGGTACTTCTGAGATGTCATCCCAATACAGCAGAGATCTGCACTTCTTTCCATATAAAGCCTCAAACGGTTCCATCTCAATGCTCGTCTGATAGCTGTTGTTGTACGAGAATTCACAAAGAGGGAGTGAATCTTGCCAACTAGTGCCAAAATCTAGCACTACAGCCCTTAGCATATCCTCTAGTGTCTGGATAGTCCGCTCTGACTGTTTGTCTGTCTGGGGATGGTAAGCACTACTCAGGTGCAATGTCGTACCTAAAGCCTGCTGCAGACAGTGCCAAAAGTGTGAAGTGAATCGTGGATCACGATCTGATATGATTGACTTCGGCACACCATGCAATCTGACTATCTCTCTATCATATATCGCTGCCATCTGATCATATCGATACGTCATTCTGTATGGAATAAAACATGCTGATTTGGTCAATCTGTCTATCACAACCCGAATCGCATCACAACCCCGGGATGATCGTGGTAACTTCGTAACAAAGTTCATGGAAATGTGATCCCATTCCATTCAGGAATAGATAAACTCTGAAGTAAACCTCCGGGTTTCTTTCTCTCGTCCTTCACCTGTTGGCAATTCAAACACTTAGATACAAATTCTTCAATATCTGATTTCATCTTTTTCCATCAAAACTGTGTTTTTAGATCGTTGTACATCTTTCTGCCACCAGGATAAATACTGAACCGACTACAGTGCGCTTCTGATAGAATCTGTTGTTTCAAATCTGAAACATCTGGCACCACCAGACGGTTATCTAAATATAGAACATGATCATGTACCTGATACTATGAGTGATGTTCCGATTTGACCATCTGAATCGACTTCTGAACATTTTGATCATTTTTCTGTGCTTCTTTAATGCGAAAAATAAGATCTGGTTCCATTTGAATCGCAACAAGTCGCAATGGTCTACAATCTGTATCAAATACTAATCCAGACAAACAGCAATTCTCAATCAAATTAGAAACTCCTTTCGTCGATAAGGATAAAGCACATACTTTTCGACTCAAGGCATCTGCTGCATTTGATTTTCCTGGATAATACTTGATCTCGCAATCAAAGTCTTTCAGCAGATCAAGCCATCTTCGTTGTCTCATGTTCAATTCTGACTGAGAAAACAGATACTTCAGGCTTTTGTGATCAGAAGAGATTTCAAACTTCTCGTCGTAGAGATAGTGTCGCCATATCTTGAGTGCAAATACAATGGCCGTCAATTTAAGATCATGAATTGGGTACCGAGTCTCGTGTGGCTTCAACTGTCCCGAGGCATATGCAATCACATGTCCTCGCTGCATAAGAATACATCCTAATCATTTGTGAGATGCATCACAATATAAAATGAAATCACCCGTACCTGAAGGTATCCTCAATACTGGAGCACTGGTCAATAGTCTCTTCAACTCCAAGAAGCTAGACTCACAAGCTTCAGACCACACAAATGGCGCATTCTTTTGTGTCAACTAGGTAATCGGCTTCGCGATACTGGAAAAATCTTTGATGAATCGTCGATAGTACCCTGCTAAACCCATGAAACTGCGTATCTCTGGCACAGAAGTCGGTCTAGGCCAACTGATTACAGCTTCAACTTTACTTGGATCAACAGAAATACCGTCTCCAGATATGATATGCCGCAAAAAGACAACCTGTCTCAGCCAAAACTCGCATTTTGACAGTTTAGCATATAATTTCTCATTTCTCAGTGTCTGCAACACAATTCTTAAGTGTTCGGCATGCTAAAACATACTCTTGGAATATACCAAAATGTCATCGATAAAAACAATTACAAACTCATCCACATATTTCTGAAAGACATGATTCTCAGTCCCATAAACACCGCTGGAGCATTGGTTAAACCGAAAGGCATGACAATAAATTCATAATGTCCGTACCTGGTTCGGAATGCTGTCTTCGGTATATCAACATCTCGGACTCTCAGCTGGTGATATCCAGATCTCAGATCGATCTTGGAATAGACATAGGATCCCAGCAACTGATCAAATAAATCGTCGATACGAGGCAATGGGTATTTGTTCTTTACCGTCGCCTTGTTCAGTTGCCGGTAATCAATACACAATCTCATCGAACCGTCTTTCTTTCGCACAAATAGCACTGGAGCGCCCCAAGGAGATACACTCGGTCGGATATATCCCTTGGCTAGAAGATCTTCTAGTTGTGTTTTCAGTTCTTTCAGTTCAATATGTGCCATTCTGTACGGAGCTCGGGATATAGGAACAGTACCTGGAATGAGATCGATGCTAAAATCTACCTCTCGAGCTGGAGGTAACCCTGGAATCTCGTCGGGGAATACATCGGCAAACTCACGTACCACTAGAAGATCTGCCAATGACGGGCTCGCTTTCAGTAGATCTACTGAATAGACAAGGACCCCTTCTGCTCCTCTCTATAACAATCGTGTCATCGTCAAAACAGATACTAAGGGAATCCGAGATCTGGAACCCTTACCGTAGAATTTCCATTCGTCAGCCATCTCTTGTCTGAACCTGACAATCTTCTGGAAACAATCTACAGTGGCTCGGTACTTTGTTAACATATCAATACCGACAATACAATCAAAATCAGATAGCCCAATCACAACACAATCTAACTCAATCTCGTGACCATCGAACTGTAGCATACACTGTCTAATTGAAGTCACGGATATAAGAGCACTTACCAACGGAGAAGTAACAGACACTACAGCAGATAATGACTCGACAGGCAATAAGAGTAACAATGCAAAGCATTCTGATATGAATGTATGAGATGCACCTGTATCTATCAATACATAGGCAGGATAGCCGCAAAGAAAACAGTTACCTGCGATCACATCATCTGGTGCATCTTGGGCCTGCTCTTCTGTCAGTGCAAATACTCGAGCCTGCTGTCTAGGAGGCTGGCTCCCTGTCTGGCTACCTCTGGCTCGGGGCTGGGTCTGTGTAGGGGTTGGTTGAAAGGAATGAACAGATGAAGCTTGCCTCTCAGGCTGATTTACGGAACCAGATGCTCCTACACTCTGAGCTTGCTGTACCCATTTCTGTGGACAAACCCTCGCGAAGTGTCCCTGCTGTCTGCTGATATTGCAGTGACCCATCACACCCTGACACTGCTCGGTAGCATGTCTACCTCCACAAGAGCTGCAATACACACCTGTATATTCTGTACCCTGACCAGGACCTCTCTGTCGTGATCCACTGGAGCTCGTCGAACTGCTCCCTGATCTCTTGAACTGTTTGCCTTTCGCTTTCAGCGGGTCTTTTCTCCCGCTGCTACTACCACTGCTCTCGAATCTGGAAGGAGGCTGAAAAGAGGGCTGTGGTGGTCTTGGAACTGGAGCAGCATACGATAGTCCTCGTTGCTTAATCAGGCCCGCTTCCGCTCCCTTGGCTCGGTTCAAGGCATCTGCAAAGTTGTTCGGTCTGCCGGTGTTCACCAAGGTAAAGATATCAGGATTCAAGCCATTGATAAACTGATCTGCAACGGCCTCGTCACTCTCTGCCACGTGAGGAGCAATTCTGAGCAATGCAGAGAACTTAGCAACATATTCTTCGATTTTCAGCTGTCCCTGTCTCAAATTGGCAAATTCAGCGCCTTTGTCTTTTCGGTAGGACACGGGAAAGAATCGTTGATAGAACTCTACTTTGAAAACTTTTCAAGTGATCTCTGTGTCACGATGCTCCAAGGCTCTTTTCGTGGTAAGCCACCAGTTCTTGGCAACTTCTTGCAGTTGATGTCCAATAAGTTTAACTCGTCTCTCGTCAGTGTAGTCAAGAGATTCAAATAACCTCTCGATGTCATCGAGCCAACTTTCACATTCAACTGAATTTTCTGGGCCCTTCAGTGTCGGTGGTCGGAATGACTGAAACCGTTTTAACAAAGTCTCCATCGGTGTAGCGGTCACATCCATCGGATCATTGGATGTACTGCCCTGTTCTGGTGCCCGACCTGCTACTGGTTGCGGTACTCGTCGAGGAGGCATATCTGATTATCAAATTGATTAGTACACAATCTATACAATCTGTCTCAGTCCTCCTCTGATCATATACCTCTGATCCAGAATCGGTTCTGATTCAGTCTTTGCAACTAGATGCTGTAATCAACTCAGATAACAATACAACATATAATATTGAAAGCAATAAATCATGCTAGCACAATCAGAGCAAGGAAGAAAAATTCAATCTGCCCCCACTCATTCTATTCTATTTCAGTCTAAAGGATCTATCGCTCTGATACCACCTGTTGTGGGGAGCCGGGCTGGAACTCAATTATCTTTGGGATTAAGTGGATCTTTGTTAGAAAATGTGGGTCAAAATTTTGCTTTTAATATAAAAACACCATTGTATATAAAATCATACACAAATGATATCTCTATTTTATTTCAACCGAAGTAAATACATGTCTTGATTCATTACAGTCATACAAACTGACGTTTAAAACAAACAACTACAGATCAATATGTAGAACCACTAGTTCATCGTCTACGCCCGTAATCACCACGCTATCTCGATCTCTCATTTTGTCTCGACCCTGATCCTGTCCCACCTGTTGTTATGCACACATACAGACAGAACAACAGCCGGATACTCCGGTGAGAACAAATCCCAGTATAAAACATGTATACCAGTGTTTTTATAACCGGACCGTTAATCGAACCGGTCAAGCCTTAAAAAATGGTTCAACCGGTTCCACCGGACGGTCGAACCGGATCAATAAAATTAATATTTTATTTATTTTATATAATAAATAAAATAGTAAAATATTGATTATTTATGTTTTTATAGTTTTTACTTAATTTTTAAGATGAAAATTACAACAAATATCCAAATAAACATCACTTTTCAAATTCAAAAATCCAAATTACACCTAACATTTAACCAAATAGTGATGACCAAGTTTAAGTGCCCAAGAAAACATCAAGTTTAATTATACAAAAAATTAGCAAACATCAAGTTTCTTATACAAAAAAGTATCAAACATCCAGTTTCAACTTTCAAGTTGCATCCTTTGATGCCCACACCGCATCCAATTCTTGAAGTGTTCTTTCGTAGTCATTATCATCTTCATCCCCACCATCCAAAAGTTCTTCCAAGTCCAAAGAAGGTGTTTCTTGCATTTCACCAACACCTTTATCTAAATATTTTT
>NC_133314.1:11108613-11140395 GCF_012295235.1 Primulina huaijiensis | reverse complement strand
CTGGTTGCATACTCTTTGATGAATCAATAGCAAGTTGTCGAGCAAAACTTCCTAATCTATCTTGATAAATTGCTACTTCATCAATGCACTTTCTTTGAACAGATCTATCACTAATCAAGGTAGTGACCATCTCAACAAAACCATCCATTATCTCCTTTTTAGTGCACATATTAAACTTGTCATATGCAAAAGCAGGGTTCAGGAGATATGCTGCTGCATGAATATCTCATCGAAGTTGTTTGTCCCATCTTGTCTTGACAATACTTGTAAAAGGCTTGTAAAATTTCTTTTTATTCTTGAAGATATTTTTTATTGCTTTCTTTGCCCTATACATTCCGTCATAGACATAACCAATTGAAGTCCTTCGATCAGTATCCATTATACGCAACATACGTATTAGAGGAGCAGCAACACCAACTACAACTGTGCAATCACTCCAAAATCTTGTATCAAGAACAACCGCCAGAACAACATTTGCTTTTTTGTCTTTGAAGTATCGAGAATCCTTAAATGACTTACTAGTAAAAAAAGCTTGCAAATCATGTTGATGTTCAAGGATACTCTTCAATGCAATGAATGTAGTAGCAAAACGAGTTGGCCCTGGACGTACAATCTCTGTCCATCCTTCTCTCTTTCTCAACCATGCCAACAGAAATGCATGATTGTAAACGAATTTTGTTACCAAAGAAGCCTTTTTTGTAAGATTACTAACAAGCTCCATTTTACCAATATCACCAAGAATCAAATTCAGACAATGTGCAGCACAAGGCGACTATTTGATAGAGGGATACTTATCATGAAGCAAAACACCGGCTGCTTTATAGTTGGCCCCATTATCAGTTACCAAATGAACGATATTATTTGATCCAACCCATTCCACTAACTCAACAAATAGATTACAAAGTGTGGTTGCATTTTTCACAATATCAGAAGCATCAACAGATCTCACAAATGATGTTCCCCTCTTGCAATACACTAGAAAGTTTATAAGTTGCCTATTTGACCGATCTTGCCAACCATCAGCCATTATAGTGCAACCTCTTTCTTCCCAAACACTTTGATAACCATCAACTGCTAATTGAACTTCCTTTTTCATTCTTCCTAATAAGTTTGTTCGCAACTGATTATATTTCGGTGCTTTATAACCGGGACCAACAGCAGCAATAGCATCCACCATTTGTTGAAAATAAACAGAATTCACAGCATTGATGGGAACAAAAGTATCATAAAAAAACCTAGCAATGCTCATATCAACATTAAGTAAAGCTTCTTTACTTACGAGCACACTTTTTTATAGAACGTTGTGCACCGACAGTAGTTCTTGGTGCAAAAAAGTTAGGCATCTTCTCATCTCTCTTTCTCTTTCCTTTTTGAGAAGCCGCACCAAAAGAAGATTTATCTTTCCCCCTTGTTTGAGTATGTGGTGGATGCATTTCTTCTTCAAGATTTGTCATATGAGGACCCTCAATATTATCATCTTCAAATGATATCGGAGCTATGCTTTTTTCTTCAAATGCCTTTAAAGATTGTTCCATTTGATATCTTACATCATATGGAACTTTTTTCCATGATGCAATATCTCCTTTTCTACCTGCTAAATGTTTTTTCATCCTATTGACCCCTCCACCCCTCCACACATTATTGCAATGCAAACAAGTCCAACTTCTTTTCCCATCATTACCCACATCCTCTTTAAAATGATCCCTTGCTGGATCGGTTTTGCTTCTAAACGAGGAAACAGAATTAGATGTGGAACTAGATTTTTGCCCGCCACTTGATGAATCCATCTATATTTTAAAAAATAATGAACTTTAATGCACAGTTGATGAAGTATAGTAAAACAGGATAAATAAACAATAAATTATGAACATATGAGTAATTCAATATAATAATTGAGAGATACATCACAAAAGGAATATAAATTTGATATATTAGTTAATTACTGCTACTAACAGATCATTTTTTCTTAAAATTTAAATTGTTAGAATTTAGAAATGTTAAATATTTATAGCTACTCTCGTAGGCTTGATTTCTTGCAAAAGAAACTTTAGTTGTGATTGGGTTTGGGTAATATAGATACAAGATAATTAATTTTGAAGTTTGAACAACAATAAAATTATAATGACTAAGTTGGTATCTGTGACAAAGACTTGGCTAGTTTCAAGAAAACAAAGAAGCCACGATCCATCATTGTGGAATTGCAAAGTGTTGCTATGTAGAACACAACTCAACTACACGAAAACATGAGTACAAAATTATTTTTAAAAAATGGAATCCAACAGCTATTGCACAGTGCACTCGATGGAAAATTGGGAAAAAAAGATCAAAGAAATGGAAGAGCACGTATCAGGATTGAAAAGCTTCTGTACCAAAAAAAATTTCTATGCTTTACAGTTTACGCTATGAAAAGAATCACTAATCATCAACAAAATGGAAGAGATTGATTAATTTTGCAAGATAAACAATATACCAAAAAAAGTCTAAACTAACATTACTCATTACTTTGAGATTCCTCCTTTCCAATCAAGCTAGTAATAAGCAGGCGTGGTGTGGAGATCTCTCCAAATCTTGTGTCGATTTTTAATTCTAACCAGTCAACGAGAATGAGGATAATTAAATTATTAAATATCTGGGCAATTTTTTTTTATAATTTCACAGACCCGTGCGGTTCCTAAAGACCGGCCGGTTTCCGGTTTTTCCGGTTTAACTGGGTTTTAACCGGTTTTTTCCGGTTAAACCTGTTTTCCGGGTTTTTACTTATCTCCGGACCGGTCTGGAGGCCGGTTCGCCGTTGAACCGGTCCGACCGGCCGGTTCGGTCCTGTTTGGAGAACATTGATGTATACATGCATATCAAGCAATTAAATACAAAATCATAACACTTGAATCAGTAATTATGACACATTGGTGAATACAGATAAATCTCTTCGACTCTTATTCTTTGACTCGACTCATATCTAAGTCTAGGGATCACGGTGTGAATAAGACGTAACAAGTCTCCCACCTACTCTCCCAATCGTGGTGGCGGTACTTCTTATTCCTAGATTTCGGTCATGTCTGTATCGAATCTCTACAATCGGAGTCGATTTTCTCCTATGCTTCGATACCACCGAACATCTAGAAAGTTTGGCAAATCTGCCAATGACTCTCCTATCTCAATGCGTGTAAATAAATCAAGATAAAGCACAAGCATAGCAAGGTATGAAAATCTAGTATGTGATTTTGGTAAACTCGAATCAAATCTAACTCGAGTTGTATCTTCCCGAATCAACATGAATTATACCTTTCTTGTCGTAGTCTCGGTTGAATAAGTCGAAGTCTTGAAATCTCGATATCAAATATGTTAACACAAATCTGCAATGACATGTATAAATGTACCATATCAACCTCTAACTCAAAGGAACACACATATGGATCAATATTCAATCTCGGTATATTTCGACGGCATAACGGCGTAATCTCGCGATACCGGTCAAGTCAAACATCAATAATCAATAAACATAATTCATCCTCATCAACCAATATCATATACAAGTCACAAAATCTGTATAATCTCAACCACAAATTTGCTGAAATGCATAACAATCTCATACGATCTCATTTCTTCGATCCGGTTTCGATTCTACGTATCTCAACATGTCAAGAACATATCATATAGCTCAAAATCTAATTTTCCCAACATTATATTTCCAAACCAAGCAAGAACATAATAAAACTTACCTCCTTTGACAGCTTATGATGAGAAGAACAAGAATCTACACTCGGATTGATAATCGGACGGCTAGATCTTTCACAATTCAAAATCTAAGCTATGATGAAAATTGGAGGAATTTCTGAAGCCCTCTCCGTTCTTCTCCTGCAGAATGAAGTGATGAAGTAGAAATCATATATATATATATGATGAAGTAGAAATCATATATATATGCGCGACCATCACCGGCGCATAAGCGCGAGACGCTCTGTCTCGGCACTTGACAATTTCAGCTGCTGGTGAATATGCGCGCCCTCTCTCGGCGCATATGCGCCAACTTCTCTGGACAAACACTTTGGCTACTGGACACCTCGCGCTTATGCGCGCCTCTTGTCATGCATATGCGCGAGACCTTCGTCTCGGCACATCTTGGAATCACACAGCTCGCGCATATGCGCGCCCACCAGCCGCGCATATGCGCGAGACCTTCTGTCCTCGCACATATTCAAAACTCAACAATTCATATCCAATCTCGACGTGCACTGTCTATAATCAGTTCAATCAATCAAATACTCATCTATGATTAACAGTATAAAATCTCGGGTATTACAACCTTAGACATATTGATGTCCCTCCTGATCTCTGCTCGAAGTCCTCTAATAAAATGAGCAAACTTGTCTTTGTCATTTGAGGCAATATATGGGGCAAACAGACAACCCTCCTCAAACTTCAAGATGTACTCGCCAACATTCATATCTCCCTGGCGAAGCTCTAAATACTCGGTCACCTTCCGGGTTCGAAGTGCATCTGGGAAATACTTGTCGTAAAAGAGATCCGTGAAATCTAGCCACTTTAATGACGGAATATCAACACCTACCTTTGTGGCATTCCACCAAATACCTGCAGCTTTGACTGGCATGAATACTGCACAACCAACTCTATCCTTGCCTTCATATTTGAGATGACCAAATATCGCCTCAAGTGCTTTAATCCACTCTACAGCCACCAATGGATCAGTGCTTCCTGCAAACTCAGGCGGATCCATCCTTTTAAAAGTAGTAAAGATCCCATCAGTCCCAACTGCTTGAACCACTTGGCTTCTCCCTTGGCCTCTACCATGACCTGAACCTTGCAAACGGAGCAACTGTTGAATCTGTTCACTGTGAACGTTGGCTTGCTCTTTCAGTAATTTGCCGAACTCGTCGACATCTCTCGATGAGTAGCTATCCTCACCCTCTGAAACCTTTCTCTTGGGAGGCATTAAATCCTATAATGTGCTCACATAATACCTATCAACCAATAACAATAAATAGATGTAGGAAAAGACATACCCGGACTGTTGAAAGTAGACGAGGTCATATGCATTGGTCCGAAGACTGTTTCTCTGATACCACTTAATGTAACACCCTTGACCGATTTCATGAAATAACAGCGGAATTTAAAATTTACTTAAAGTAAAGAAGGATTTAAAAATTCTCTTGACATAAATACATTTTCAATATATATAACCAAAAGTATATACATGATCAATAAAGTGTTGTATCAAAATAAAAAATATCATTTTGTATTGATCATGTCAAAATGCTAACGAAATATCTTTCTTCCTTCCATCTTTTTGTACATATGACCTCGGCTCCAATCAACTTTCCGGCTTGTCACTCTTATCTGCATCACATGAAATAACTGGAATGAGTATAAAACTCAGCAAGTGGAACTCTTACATAACAATCTATAAATATCATACTCTTTAAAACATGACTTTAAAATCATTAAATACCATCCAACTCTTGAAACATAGAATAACATAGTATAACATGACTATAACGATGGTATTTCTCTTTTCTCTGGTGGATTGATATCTAAATAGTAACTCTGTCTCTGTATCTATATCCCATCGATATAAATCGATTACTCGGTCGGGATATAAGTCTATGGTCGTTGATCAACTAATTGCATGCAATCTCTGACTATCTATTTATCAATCCAATAAATCATTTGAACTCTCTTTTGGACATTAAAACAAACACTTTGAGTACTCTTTTCTTTGGCATTCCCTTTTATATAATTGAGACATATAAAAGCCTCTAATATACAACAAAGTGTATCCATACATAACATGAATCAAGTGGAAGGGAATAGCACGTTAAAACCATTGAAATACAATACATATACTTCATGTGAGCACCAGGAATGAATTCCACTTACTACCAATGGAAAGCTTTATTCTAATCTCTTTGTATAAATCCTACAACAATAAACCATGTATTGAACCATCAACAACTTAATAATCAAATAACCATACCATAAAACCCATAAAACCAACACAATCATAAATTCCATAATTCCCCCAACACCACAATCCAAAATAACTAAAACCACAAGATTACCTTAGCTCCTTAAATCCAAAATGATCTTGTTCTCACTTCAATAAGCCAACTAGAAGCTTGAATCAAAGGGACAAAATAATGAAATGAGAACCCTAGCTTTCCTTTGAACTGAAGAAACGAGAAGAATGAGGGAAAATTTGTCTCTCAACCAATTATAAGCCTTCAAATACCCAAAACACGTTTTTGGTACTGTGCTGGGCGCTCGGGCGGTCATAAACTACCGCCCTAGCACGAGCCATACTGTCCAAGACCAAATTTTCAGAACCGGTGGCGCTCGGGGGAGGTCATTTCTTACCGCTCGGGCGCCGCTCTGCGCACAGCCGCCTCAAAGATCGCCTCTGAAACGCCTCTTCCCATCATAATTTGAAAAAGTGGTAAACATGAAAGTTGTAGCTCTATGTTTTAGCTTGCATCTCCAATTAATTTCATGTCATTTGAAGGTCTGAAGAAAGAGTTATGCTCAATCTCCCAACATGTGTTACTGGAGGAACGACGACACACCCACGACAACTTCGGGGCGCTTTTGGCTTGTCTTTCACAATGATTTGAACAAAACTCAGAACATGAAAGTTACACCTTTATGTCTTATCTAACCACTCCAATTTGCCTCATACCAATTGGCTCAACATACAAATGATCATGAATTTAATCGTAACGCCGCTACAATATAAATACACATCATCTATCAACAATACTATGAATCACAGATCGAAATTCTTAACATCAACACTATACTTAAACTTGACCAAGTATTCAATAAACATATGAAATCTTAAACCGTACTGTTCACCAAGCTTGGATATTACAGGAGTTGCTTTCAGGAGTCTGAGTTCCAGGAATAATGAATAAAAGACAAGACTACCGATTCCCCTTTAAGTAAGCCACTCTAGTTTCAGTTTTCACTTTAACAGTTTGTAGTTAACAAGGACGCGGCCTTAAAAGAAAAAGACCACCCATCCTCGGATTTCACAGGTTTGCTGATCGCATGCTGGTTATCAGAGTAGAAACTGCATCACTAATCGCGGATGTTTGGACATCTTTAGGAGTGAAGTAACTGCCCACCATCTCCTTCTTCAATGAGAGAGGACTCAACCCCCGCACAGTATGGCTTGTTACGGTACGGCTCGGTATAGCAAGGGAGGAAGTAGTTGATCTGATGATATCAAAGTTCTAGATTGGTAATGTAGAACCCGTAACTTAGACTACGTATAAGCCATGCATAATTCTAGTATTTAAATTAAAATGATTTTTATTGCATGAGTATTTAAATTTAATTATTTTCCGTAGCAGTTTAATTTTTTAGCATTTCAGTTATTTCAGTGAGGCCGGACTGGAGTTGGAGTTTAGAGATAAAATTTAATATTCACGAAACTTTTCCAGAATTTATTTTAGCTAGCAAGTAAGTTCATTTAAGTTAAAAAGGGAGTTTAAGGAATTATTTAAGTTACTTGAGGTGAGTAGAAAATTAGTTCATTTAAGTTCCAATAATTAAGGGGTTAATTCACTAAATTATTTAAAAGATAGGTAAGGCTTTTAAGGGATAAAAATTTACTAAATAAGCAACATTTTCCCCTTCCTTTTTATTGTTGAATTTCGGCCCCCTAGATGATTAAGTATTGCCTTGCCAACTCATTATCTTTGACCCATTCTTTGTTAAAGTTTAGCATGCTAACCTTTTAATTATTAATTCACCCTAATTAATTAATTAATAAGTCATATCCTAACCTATTCCTAGCCTAGAATAATCGGCCACCACCTCCAACAAGACACCCAACAAATGTTGGATAGCCATCAAAAATTCAAAATTCAAAATGGTGGAGACTTGGTCTTGATTTGTTCCCTATATTTTGCACCCACTTCCCTCACTCTCCTAACCATCATTTCCCTCTCCCTTGCACAAAATCTGAGAGAAATTCAGAGCTAATAATCGTGAGGTCCTAGGGGAAAAGCAAGAGAGAATAATCGAGTAGAAGGTAGCAAGAAAAGAAAGCACTCCACCTCCTCCGCGCCGGATCGTCTCGTTCTTTTCGTTTTTCTTTCAAACGAAACCAGGCATGCATATATTTTTCCTTGACTCTTCAATCAAGTCATACTATCATTATTTTTATGTTTCATGATCATCCTTTCATGTAAAAACCGAAACACATCAAGAATTTTCAGAAAAATAAACATGCAGATTTCGGCCCCTCCATTTCAAGCTTCACGGTTTCTCTTGTTTTGTTGTTTCAGGTGGATGGTTCGACTCCAGGCTCACTAGGCGACATTTAGACATGTATTAAGATGCATTAAGACCATGTTGGTCCATTCAAACAAGCCCCATGCATGATAGAATACGAAATTGACAGCAACTCCCCATGTGTGTCCATATGAGTTTCGAAAATTCAGTTTGCTGCCAAAGGGAAAGGTTTTTGATCATGGCTGCCCTAGGGGCCTATAGCCATGGTTAGAACACTTCCCTAGTGTGTCTAAGACGTGACTAAGTCGCCCTTTTGGAGGCTTGGTCCATGGTGCATCGGTTTTTAATTAAAAGTGCAAGAACAGCCCCAGCCCCCCTTCGGCTTCTCATTTTGACAGCATGTGTATTTCGAATTTGGTGGGATGGTGTGGATCTTGGTTGGCCTATGGCCCTTAACCACGGTTCATACCATACCTCTAGATGTCTAGATCGTGCCATGGTCAATCAAATGGCCACTGGAACGATCCGTGACAGCAAAACAAGAACAATGCCCGACGCGCAGAATTTGTGCTCTCGGGTGAATCTTTCGAGTTGTTGCTGGAATGGTGCGAATGGTGGCTGGCCTAGGGCCCTTAGCCATGGTTCAAATAATTACTTGGGATGTTGGTAAGAGATTTTGGTCGGTGGTTCAAGCCCCAATGGCCATTAGCCTCGCAATCGACGCAAGAAACCAAAGCACAGCTGCTGTATTTCTGGACAGCAACTTGCTGTGACGGTTCAGTGGCTCGTTCGAGTTCTCGGTTGGCTTTTAGCCCATGGCCTTGGACTGGACAGTGCCTCATCAAGTTAGGAAGGTCATGTTTTTGACCGTTCGTGATTCGGATCATTTTTGAGGTCGTACGAGAATTTACGGTGCGATGTGCCAAATTGACTCTCGAAAGAGCGTTTCATGTTTTGGCCTCCATTCACCTAGATTTCGGCCCTCACCATTTTAGGAGCATTATTTGATCATTTTAGACGTATTTTAATCATGACTACATGATGGTTCAGTGTTGGTTCGGGTTGGCTCGGAGTCATGATTTAATACGAAGTCGGTAGGCGTAATTGTCACATTTTTTAAGGTTATTGTATAGTTTGGTCCCATAAATCTATTGCATATTTTTCATGGCATATTTAGGTTGCAGCGAGCCTGGGAGCGATCCAATCCAAGCAGTAAAATGGGTACAGGATATTTAATTCAGTTATTTAATTATATTACGTGCAAAAATACAAATTTTGAGATTTATGCGATATTGCTTGTGGTCACTTTACTATCATGCTTAAGTCCGGTCCCCAGTATCGGCCCGGTCACCAGTTACCGGTCAGTTCAGTTGTTTCACCCAGTACTGTGGCAGTAGTCTGATCAGACGTAAATCCGATCCCCAGTATCGGTCCGGTCACCAGTATCGGTCAGCTCAGTTCAGTTCAGTTCAGGGACCACTTGCGTAGACCATAATCTCACAGAAAATTATTATATGCTATTTCAGTACAGGGCTCCAAGGAGCAAACAGTTTCACTATGATTTTCAGTTCAGCTATGCACGTATTATAATTAATCATGACACGACATTTTACGATATGCCTCATGACATGAAATTTTACTCCCATGCAATTTTACTATATTTACTCGTTATTTACGATATATGCATGTTGAGTCTTTAGACTCACTAGACTTGATTGTTGTAGGTACTGATGATGTCGGGATCGAGGGCGGGGACCAGTGAGCTAGCTCGAGTCGGCAGTAGTGGCACCCGAGGACCTCAGTTTCAGCACTTGCCATTTTGATGCTCAAATATTTTATTAGTTATTGAATACTTTAACTTGTTATTTTGGCAAGTAATAATTTCTTCCGCTGCTGTTTTGAACGTTAAATATTTTATCAGTTTTTGGTATGAATGAGGCACTCCATTTATTTTAAAAGAAAAATTTTAAATTTTCCGCAAATTTTCAAGTAAGGATTTTTAGGCCTCTACATCTGGTATCAGAGCAATGGTTCTGTAAAGGGTTGCACTACTACTGACCGCGAGAAGCTCATGAAGTCACGTCGTCGGTCTGTAAGTTTTACAGTTACGCATTTTATTTAAAGCATGAATTATTTAACAGCATGTTTACATGAAATGTTTTACTTCCAGATTTATGTTATTGTTCAGTACTTAAATTTAAATAAATTATGGAATTATGCATGTTAGTTACGTATGGGTTATGTATGGAACAGTATGCCCCCTAGACGCATTCTCGAGCGCACTATAAATGAGGAGCCTCGCCAGGAGGACAGGGAGGAGCAGAGGCAGGAGAGAGACTTACCACCTCCACCACCACCGGACATGAATGCCCAGATGCTAGCTGGGATGACTCGGTTCTTCGCGCAGTTTGCGGAGAACAATGCTGTGGCGACCAAGCCGACAGAGCCTGAGGCAGTATACGAGAGATTCATGAAGATGCGTCCAAAGGAGTTTCCTGGGACGACGGACCCCATGGTTGCCGAGGGCTGGATCAAGTCCCTCGAGGTTATTTTCGAGTTCATGGAGCTTGGAGATGCAGATCGAGTTCGTTGTGCCTCTTATCTGTTCGGAGGAGATGCCCGCTTATGGTGGGAAGGAGCTTCAGTAGCCCTTAACTTGGCTACCCTGTCATGGACACGTTTCACGGAGGTATTCTACTCCAAGTATTTTACGGATGAGGTGCGCACCCGATTGACCACGGAGTTTATGAGCCTTAGACAGGGGGATCTGACGGTTACGGAGTTCATCCGTAAGTTCGAGAGGGGTTGTCACTTTGTGCCCTTGATCGCGAACGATGCTAAAGCCAAGTTGATGCATTTCTTGGTGGGTTTACGGCCGATCTTGCGCCGTGATGTTAGGGTGTCTGACCCTACTACTTACGAGGTCGCCGTCTCCAGAGCTCTGGCCGCAGAGCAGGACCAGCGAGATATAGAGAGGGATCGCTTGGGAAAGCGACCAGTTCAGATACCACACCGCCGTCCTCCTCCTCAGCAGCACCAGCATCAGCATAAGAGGCCGTATCACGGCCCGCCCAGGAACAGAGGAGGACCTCAGCAGGAGCAGCAGCAGCAGCAGCAGCAGGGACGTGTCGTCCCGAGGACCTTTGAGCACCCAGTCTGTCCCAAGTGCTCACGCCGTCATCCGGGAGCATGCATGTTTGGCTCAGGGAAATGTTTTAAGTGTGGCAGCACGGACCACATGCTACGGCAGTGCCCCCGGAAGAATCTGCCTACCCAAGGCAGAGTTTTTGCTCTCCATGCTGCGGAGACGAACCCTGACACCATGCTGATGACAGGTACCTTACAGCTTTAAGTTACATTTGCATTCCAATGTTTTGGGAATCGGGATTAAGATTTTGAACTTAGAATTGCGATAGGATTGCATGCTCTACTCAGTATTATTTTCGGGATTTAGTTAGAAGAACTGTGACCTTTGCATGTCTATAAGCTTAGCTCTTGTGATTATTTGGGTTCAGCTTAGTGTTCCGAACTTTCAGGGAGAATTTTCATAGCTGGCTCAGCTACCAAAGCCCTGATAGATTCAGGGGCTACCCACTCATTTATTTCAGAGGTCTTTGCAAACTTTCTCAAAGTTAAGACCATCGGGCTAGATGTAGCCTATTCGGTGTCATTGCCTTCGGGAGAGGAGATAACCGCCACCAGCGTGATCCGAGACATAGACCTTGAGCTGCATGGAAATCTTGTTTATGCGGATCTCATCTTATTGCCGATGCCAGAGTTTGACATCATTCTGGGGATGGACTGGCTATCGCGGAACAGAGTTTTGATCGACTTTCAGCGGAGATCCATTCTAGTCCGACCGCCTGGGATGACTCAGTTCTTATTTGAGCCGGACAGGTACTTTCCTTTACCGCGCATTATTCCATATGTTCAGGCTAGAAAGCTCATGCATAGAGGGTGTCGGGCATTTTTAGCAACTTTTATATCTGTCCCCGAGGCACCCAGTCAGTCAGCCTCAGATGTTCCGATTGTTAGAGACTTCGTAGACGTTTTCCCTGAGGACGTCTCTGGTGTTCCACCTGAGAGAGAGGTGGAGTTTTCCATCGAGCTTATGCCAGGTACGGCTCCGATCTCAAAAGCGCCGTATCGACTAGCCCCGACAGAGATGGCAGAGCTTAAGAAGCAGATTCAGGAACTTCTTGACAAGGAGTTCATTCGCCCTAGTTTCTCACCTTGGGGCGCGCCAGTCTTGTTTGTTAAGAAGAAGGATGGCTCGATGAGACTTTGTATTGACTATCGGGAGTTGAACAGGGTTACAGTGAAGAATAAATACCCACTTCCGAGGATTGAGGATCTGTTTGACCAGTTGCAGGGAGCTTCGATTTTCTCTAAGATAGATCTGCGTTCCGGTTATCACCAGTTGAGAGTGAGAGATGCTGATGTTTCGAAGACAGCTTTCAGGACTCGTTATGGCCACTACGAGTTCCTTGTGATGCCGTTCGGTTTGACGAATGCGCCAGCGATCTTCATGGATCTCATGAATCGCGTATTTCAGCCGTACCTCGATCAGTTCGTGATAGTATTCATAGACGACATCCTCGTCTACTCCAAGAATCGGGAGGATCACAGCAGGCATCTGACTACAGTGTTGCAGACATTGCAGAAGCACAAACTATTCGCAAAGTTCAGTAAATGCGAATTCTGGTTGGAGAAGGTGGCGTTCTTAGGCCACATTGTTTCTAGCAGTGGCATTGAGGTGGACCCAGCGAAAGTTGCAGCAGTCAGAGATTGGGTAGTGCCTCAGAATGCATCCGAGATCCGCAGTTTTCTTGGCCTAGCAGGATATTACCGGAAGTTCATCAAGGGATTCTCCTCGATTGCAGTTCCACTCACAGCACTGACAAAGAAGAATGTGAAATTTGTTTGGAGCGAGGAGTGTCAGAAGAGCTTCGACACTTTGAAGCAAGCTCTTATCTCAGCACCAGTTTTGGCCATGCCGTCAGGGCCCGGTGAGTTTGTTCTGTATACCGATGCTTCGAAGCTCGGTCTTGGCGCCGTATTGATGCAGCATGGGAAGGTGATAGCTTATGCTTCTAGACAGCTGAAAACTCATGAGAAGAACTACCCTACCCATGATTTAGAGTTGGCCGCCGTAGTTTTTGCCTTGAAGATTTGGAGGCACTATCTGTATGGAGAGAAGTGCCAGATCTTTACCGACCACAAGAGCCTCAAGTATTTCTTTACGCAGAAGGAGCTGAACATGCGTCAGAGGCGTTGGTTGGAGCTTGTGAAAGACTACGATTGTGACATTAGCTACCACCCGGGTAAGGCTAATGTAGTTGCAGATGCACTGAGCAGAAAAGTTGCAGTGATGGCTCATTTGGCAGTTTCGAGACCTCTTCAGTTTGAGATGCAGAGGTTTGATCTTGAGACTTATCCTCGAGGTAGAGTTCCCCGTCTATCTACCTTGACCATTCAGTCTTCCCTTCTTGACCGTATTCGCAGTGGTCAGGCAGCAGATGAGCAGTTGGCCAAGTGGAAGCAGAGAGATGAGGCCAAGGGCAGTGTTTTGTATTCAGTCAGCGACGGCATACTGAGATACCGAGACAGGATATGGGTTCCTAGCAGTGATTCTATCCGAGCAGACATCTTATCAGAGGCCCATATGTCGCCGTACTCTATTCATCCAGGGAGTACGAAGATGTACAAAGATCTACAGCTATTGTATTGGTGGCCTGGGATGAAGAAAGACATCAGACGATTTGTATCCGAGTGTCTGACTTGCCAGTTAGTGAAGGCCGAGCATCAGAGACCAGCAGGTTTGCTCAAGCCTCTTCCTATTCCCGAGTGGAAGTGGGAGAACGTTACCATGGATTTTGTGACAGGATTGCCGAAGTCAGCCAGAGGATCGAATGCTATCTGGGTGATTGTAGATCGTCTTACCAAATCAGCGCACTTCTTGCCTATTAAGACGACTTTCACTATGGTTCAGTATGCGGAGTTGTATATCCGAGAGATAGTCCGACTTCACGGCATTCCAGTTTCTATCGTGTCTGACAGAGATCCCCGATTTACTTCCTCGTTTTGGAAGAGTTTGCATTCGACCATGGGTACGAAGTTGCTGTTTAGCACAGCTTTCCATCCGCAGACAGATGGGCAGTCAGAGCGAGTTATTCAGATCTTGGAGGATCTTCTCCGTGCTTGCGTCATTGACTTCTCAGGGAGTTGGGAGTCGAACTTGCCATTGGTAGAGTTCACCTATAACAACAGCTTTCAGTCGTCTATAGGAATGGCTCCGTATGAAGCACTATATGGTCGCAAGTGCAGATCTCCTGTTCATTGGGATGAAGTAGGAGAGAGAGCAGAGTTGGGTCCAGAGATTATACAGCAGACTGTTGATGTAGTAGCCCGGATCCGTGATAGAATGAGGACTGCTCAGAGTCGACAGAAGAGCTATGCAGATCAGAGAAGGAGAGAGTTAGAGTTTGCTGTGGGCGATCATGTTTTCGTGAAGGTGGCACCCATGAAGGGTGTCATGAGATTCGGAAAGAAAGGGAAGCTCAGTCCGAGATTCATTGGACCATTTGAGATCCTCGACAGAGTTGGGACGCTAGCCTATCGTGTGGCTCTTCCGCCGAATCTGGCCGGAGTACACAATGTCTTTCACGTCTCTATGCTGAGGAAGTACATGGCGAATCCTTCGCATGTCTTAAACTTCGAGCCGTTGCAGCTTACTCCGAACCTATCTTATGAGGAGAGGCCAGTGCAGATCCTAGACAGGCAGGAGAAGAAGCTTCGGAACAAGCTGGTTAGGCGAGTCAAAGTCAAGTGGCTCAACCATTCAGAGGAGGAAGCTACGTGGGAGTCTGAGCCCGAGATGAGGAGTCGGTACCCTGAGTTATTCGGTGAGTTTTAATTTCGAGGACGAAATTCTCTTTAAGGGGGGGAGGATTGTAGAACCCGTAACTTAGACTACGTATAAGTCATGCATAATTCTAGTATTTAAATTAAAATGATTTTTATTGCATGAGTTTCTAAATTTGATTATTTTACGTAGTAGTTTAAATTTTTATCATTTCAGTTATTTCAGTGAGGCCGGACTGGAGTTGGAGTTTAGAGATAAAATTTTAGATTCAAGAAACTTTTCCAGAATTTAATTTAGCTAGCAAGTAAGTTAATTTAAGTTATTAAGGAGGTTTGAGGATTTATTTAAGCAACTTGAGGTGAGTAGAAAATAAATTGGTTTAAGTTCCATAATTAAGGAATTAGTTCACTAAATTATGTAAAGAATAAGTAAGGCTTTTAAGGGTTATAAATTTAGTAAATAATCAACAATTTCCCTTCATTTTTACACCAAATTTCGGCCACCCTTATGTCTAGACAACATCTCTTTGCCACCTCACCTTTGACCCTTTCTTTGTATTTAATTAGTAGGATAATTCTTTTATTTTTGGGAGCACCATTTAATTAATGATCAACCTTATCCTCACCTAGTCTAGATGGTATTATGATCGGCCACCTCACCCCAACAAGCACCAACAAATCATTTGATATCAAACAAGAATTCAAATTTCAAAAAAGAGTAGACTTGGTCTTGATATTTTCTCCCTATATTTTGCACCCATTCTCCTCACCCTCTTAACCACCATTCCCCCTCCATAAGTCTCGAAATTCAGAGTGTTTGTGGAGAGAAAAATCGTGGCTAGAACTTGAGAAAACTAGAGAGAAAATTTAGTAGAAGAAAAGGAAAGAAGATCACTCCACCTCCTCCGCGCCGGATCGTCTCGTTCTTTTCGTTTTTCTTTCAAACGAAACCAGGCATGCATATATTCTTCCTTGACTCTTCAATCAAGTCCTATTATCATTATTTAACATTACATGATCATCATTTCCATGCAAAAACCGAAATCTATCAAGAATTTTCAGAAAATAAAAGATGCAGATTTTCGGGCTTCATGATGCTCTTCACGGTTTCATTTGTTTTGATGGTTTCAGGTATTGGTTCGATTCCAGGCTCCCAAGGCGACTTATAGACATGTAATAGGATGTATTAGGATCACTTTGGTTCATTCATTCGAGCCCCACACCCGCTGGAAACGAGAAATGACAGCAGCTTCCCATTCTTGCCATATTGAGTTTCGATTTTCTCATGTTGCTGTCAAAGGGAAATGAATCTGATCTTGGCTGCCCTAAGGGCTTATAGCCATGGTTGGATCACTTCCCTAGCATGTCTAAGACGTGACTAAGTTGCCCTTTTGGTGGCTTGGTCCCTGGTTAATCGGTTTTTACAAAATACTCAAGAACAGCCCCTGCACCCTTCGGCTTATCATTTTTGACAGCATGTGTGTTTCGACTTTTGTGGAATGGTGTGGATCTTGGTTGGCCTATGGCCCTTAGCCACGGTTCATACCATGCCCCTAGATGTCTAGATCGTGTCTTGGTCAATTAAATGGCCACTCGAACGATCGGTGACAGCTAAACAAGAACAATGCCCCGACGCGCAGAATTGGTTCTCGGTTGGAACGTTTCGGTTGTTGCTGGTGTGATGCGAATTGTGGCTGGCCTAGGGCCCTTAGCCATGGTTCAAATCATTCCTTGGGATGTTGTTGAGAGGCTCTGGTCGGTGGTTCAAGCCCCAATGGCCAAAAGTCTTGCAAACGACGCAAGGAATCAAGACGCTGCTGCTGTATTTTTTTTTGACAGCAAGCGACGTCGCGGTTCAGAGGCGTGTTCCGGGTTCTTGGTTGGCTTTTAGCCCATGGCCTTGGACTGGACAGTGCCTCATCGAGTTAGGAAGGTCATGTTTTTGACCGTTCGTGATTCGGATCATTTTTGAGGTCGTACGAGAATTTACGGTGCGATGTGCCAAATTGACTCTCGAAAGAGCGTTTCATGTTTTGGCCTCCATTCACCTAGATTTCGGCCCTCACCATTTTAGGAGCATTATTTGATCATTTTAGACGTATTTTAATCATGACTACATGATGGTTCAGTGTTGGTTCGGGTTGGCTCGGAGTCATGATTTAATACGAAGTCGGTAGGCGTAATTGTCACATTTTTTAAGGTTATTGTATAGTTTGGTCCCATAAATCTATTGCATATTTTTCATGGCATATTTAGGTTGCAGCGAGCCTGGGAGCGATCCAATCCAAGCAGTAAAATGGGTACAGGATATTTAATTCAGTTATTTAATTATATTACGTGCAAAANGTGCTTTCAGGAGTCTGAGTTCCAGGAATAATGAATAAAAGACAAGACTGCCGATTCCCCTTTAAGTAAGCCACTCTAGTTTCAGTTTTCACTTTAACAGTTTGTAGTTAACAAGGACGCCTTAAAAGAAAAAGACCACCCATCCTCGGATTCTACCGGTTTGCTGATCGCATGCTGGTTATCAGAGTAGAAGCTGCATCACTAATCGCGGATGTTTGGACATCTTTAGGAGTGAAGTAACTGCCCACCATCTCCTTCTTCAATGAGCGAGGACTCAACCCCCGCACGGTATGGCTTGTTACGGTACGGCTCGGTATAGCAAGGGAGGAAGTAGTTGATGTGATGATATCAAAGTTCTAGATTGGTAAAGTGCTCAGAGTATGGATATGGAGGTACCCGCCCGAAGCTATAGGGCTAAGGCCTAAAAAGAAAACGATAAAAATATTCCCCCTTCAGGTGTGGCTTAGCATTAGGAAGTTCTTATAGAATGCACTGTGAGGGGAGGAATATCCTATCTAAGAAGCAGCTTCTTCTGTAAAAACAAAAAGAAAGGGCCGGCTATTCTTTTTGTTCAATGAAAAAGCATTCATTCATAGTCGCTAAGAGGAATCCGAGCTTATTCTTATTCAATGCTAGCTCTGACCTAGTGGGAATCTTAGATGTGAAAAAATCCTCCTCCCCAAGAGTTCCGCTTCTTTCTTTCAATGTGAAACTGTTAAAGAATCCTTTCCTTAGCACTCACTTCACACAAGTAGATATCTATCTTTCTCCCGTCTTGTTTTCGAAGTCTTCAATTCCGGTCGGAGAAGAGTCATGTGCTTTTACTTGACTTGATCTTGATTGTACCTCTTTTGAGGCTCTTTAATCAGCTTGGAAGTCTCTTTGCAGTCCGTAAAAGTGGAATCTTACCTATGCCCCATCAGCCTCAAATGGTTGCTCTTCCCTCACTAGTCTCACTTATTCAATTAGCTTCTATCATTTAAAAGTTTTTTTCATGGACATCATCAACTAAGCATCAGTTTGAGTCCGTCTACCAGTCTAAGGTAGGGTAGTCAGTGACCCAGTCCAAAAAGCAATATATTTTTCTGGGTCTAATCCTTATAATCCTATCAGGTGCCGGTCAAGCATTCCAATCCCAATGAGTCAATAGCAGCAGAGTCGTGAAAAGACCTAAAAGCAACTATCTAAATTTCAAGCAGAAAAGTCGCCCTGGGTAAGAGATCACATTAAGAGCTATTCAAAGTAGATAGAAAGTATAGGTGGAAGTCTCGAAATTGATGAGTTCCGGGTCCGTAAGGTTCGCATCGTAGAGAGTTTCCTTGGTAGAGTGGAGAGGACCAAGGTAGATCGCCTTTTAGGTTCTAGTCGGAAAAGCGGTTTGAAGACAGGGACTAAGTATTTTTGTTCAATAGCAGAAGTTGTTGATTCTGTTGACCAAGAGCTAGCCACTAAGAGAATCTCAGTCGAGTGAGGAATAGTCGAACCTTCACTGCCTTTCCTCTGCTCACTGAACTTGCTTTACAGGTTCGACTCCTGCTCGTGGGTAGGCCAACGTGCAATGCCAGCCCGGATGGCCAGCCCATAGAGTGTCATGGCACTCTCTATGAGTTCCCTTGTCAGCCCCATCAGTCTTCGGTACATACAAGTGGCTCCTTGTAACAAGAGTACATCATCGAGCCAAAAGCGCAGTGTGTTCCCCTTCTTTACCAAATCGATCAAGTCTTGAGCTCTCCAAACCCTTCCGAATTCTTTGGTGCAAGGTGCTAGTGAGTTGAGAGACGCTTCGTTGCTTGTCGGCAGTAAGGGCTGCTAGCTTGGCCTTGCGGTTCAAGGCATCAACGACCTTGTTGGTTCTTCCAGACTTGTATTCCAAGGCGAGGTCGAACTCAGTTAGGAACTCTTGCCAACGAGCTAGCTGGGGGTAAACTTATTTTTGGTAAGAAAGTAGCTCACAGCCACGTTGTCTGTCTTCACTAGTAGTTTCGATCCCAAGAGATAGTGCCTCCATACTCATAGGCAATGCACAACAGCTAACAACTCTTTCTCCTGTTCTGTGTATCTCTTCTCCGCATCATTGAGTTTGCGACTCTCATAGGCAACTGGGTGCCCATCCTGTAGCAACACTACACCAATAGCGTAGTCGGATGCTAGGTATGCACTTCAAAGGGCTTGGTGTAGAAATTGTTAGAATTCTAAATAAATAGGAGTCAGAAAGGAGTGATCGAGGACAGGTCATAACCCAGAGAGAAAGCCTAACCCTTAAAGCGCTTCACCTTCCGTACATTCTTCTTAGTCTGCTCTAAAGAAAGCCTATGACTCGAGGTCTTCTGGTATCTTGTGGGTTAATTTCTAATGGCTCTAATATGATAGTTGAATGAATTTCTCTGTAGAGGTTAAGAGGGTTTACTACTTCGAGAAGAGTCAAAGTCCAACAAGGAAAGAAAGTGGGAGCGCCCATTAGTCGGAAGAGTAAAGCGAAGTTCTGTTCCACTAAAGTAGCTCGACCAAAGAAGATTTCGGAAAGTGTAACGACAGTTGGAAGAAAGGGGAAAAATATACTCAAAGTAAAGTCCTTTTAAGTAGTGGGCGCGCATCCCTTTCATCGAGTGTAAGCAGTTAAAGTAGTCCGCTAATCTAAAGGAAGCAAACCAGACTCCTTCTATCTATTCCTATTCTATGCCCGCAATCAAAGCCTTTAGCCAGCGATAAAAGTCAAGCTATAATGAGAAGTGCTATTCCGGGGATTGACCCAGAAGTTGTAATATGTCTAAAGAGTGTGATCATGTCTAGAAACAACAAAAGCGAAAGAAGCCCCCATTCCCTCTCTTCTTTCCCCCCTTACGTTCCAAGCAATTCTTTTTATCATTGTGGAGAACTGGGAATAAGAAGCAAGGTGATAATACGGTAAGGAGTAGTTCACTTTCCCCGCTCCAAACATACCTATTTATTGATAAGGTGAGGAGGGCTTCATTCAAGGAGCAAGATCGACAAGGCATAAACCGTCCAACACATAGAGCTCGGTAGCCTCCTAACTAAGGAAGCTCCATATTCTATTTAAGCTGGCAAGGCTTGAGTTTGACATTGGTCACCTTCCTTCGTAAGGTAAGAACGAATAGACATTCTTGTCTTGGCCCAGGTTATGCACATGACCGAAAGTGATTCTTTTGTGATCTCGCTTGGAATAGAACCATATACCATATAAAATAAAGCCCTTTAACTTAACCCTTGCTTGCTCTTTCCGCCTTGGAGAACCGCTTGAGTGAGGAGAATGCCATCACCTTACAACTAAGAGATGGGTAAAGCCGTTTTGTGAAGAGAGAGGGCAACACTACCACGGAGTCTCTCGCCGCATTAGTAGCCACATAGATAAAGGAAGTTGCTGAAGTCCCTACAATAGTTCTTAGGGGACCCGATTACCTACTTTTGCCGAAACTAAAGGGGAGAGAGTCCTTAGAGTAGTTCCAACGCCTGTGGGTTGGTTTGGCCTCTCCTATGTCTTTAGAGTGACTTTTCTCAAGCCCGTAGGCTGCTCAATAGCCCTATAGAACACGAAAAAGTGTCAAAAGCCTCCTCTCTCGCATTCGTTCGAATAGTTTCTTACCTATCCCGCCAGAACTCCAGCCATCTAGAAAGCGATAGGACTTTCAATCCCATCAAGTAAAGCACCCGGTTCGATAGTTCCGTAAATTCTATATTGTATTTATTGAGTACCCTGCCTGTGCTATCAATAAAAAGGAAGGTACTTTATTTTTAGGAATAATGAAAGTGAAGGCGTTCAGCTACCATAGAATCAACAGACTCCTTCTTTCTCTCCTGCATGAGATCTTTACTATTGGGGATATCCTTAAGAAAAGAAGACAGAAGAGAAGGTGCGAAGCGATTCTTTTTATACCAAAAGGCTAGTTCAGTAACATCCGGGCGAAGCCAGGTGAAATCTTTCATTGCTTTTTTTCCTAGCTAGAGCTAGTAGGGAGTGAGTATAGTAGAGCTATTGAGTGCCATCCCTACCCAAACAAAAGAATCTTTCCCTAAAGGCTCGACCTTATAACAATAACAACTGTTTGACTTTAGATAAAGCAGTCTAACAATAAGTAAGGACATTTCTTGAAGCGGAAAGGTGAAGACTTTTTTGAGGTTTTTTGCATGCTTCCGAAAAGTTATTTAAATGCGATCTAGAGTGGAGGCCTTGCCTAAGGTAAGCTTTGCTTCTCAATGGCAAGCCCTCGTTACCACAGCGCTAACGGAGACAAACAGCCGAGTGAAAAGGGGATGAACGAAGATTAACTGATTGAGCTACAACCACAACTGCTATAGGCTATTATAGGCCTTAGGCTGGAAACAACGGAGCTGCTAGTAAGATGTTGATTGTTTATCCCCTCCGGGAAGATATATCCAATACAGAACTACACTCAGGAAAGGCAGTCAAAGCTCTAATTGTCGTGCTACATACCGGGTGACTCTTGTCCTTTGGGTTGCTTGTTTTTGGCTTGATCTCATCAATAGGAAAGGCTACCCCAGTAACGGTTCCCCTAACACAGAGAAATCCTCCTCTAGCTGAATCAGGTAATGTTTTAGTTAATGTTCACAAAATAATAAGAACAAACCCCAGCTCAACAACGCTAAAGACGTCGGTAGTCTCAAATCCGTCCCTTCCCCCACTCTATTGGTTCATTTCGTAGGAATAGAGTAGTTTAATGGCCTCTATCACTGAAGGATGGAACAAGATGATGAAAGCGAAGGTATGGAGGAAAATCTGGGAGGAGAACAAGGAGATCTCTGAAAAGAGAAGAGGGAGGCAAAGAAGTAGTAGAAATGGTTGAAGAGGATACAACCCGCTCTTGGACTTAAGACTATGCAAGTCGCGTGCTCGATCTAGCAATCATGGACAATTTTTTTGATGAACTCTCACTAAACTAAAAAAAAAGAAGAGAAAGAACTGGGAGTTTAAGCCTACATAACGGATTGCTTGCTTACCAAGCCATCCTGGAAAGCTCCTCCTGTTCGATTATTATTCTTGACTTGACTTATTATTATAAAAACAACTCACTATCCAAATGAAAGACGATCGATTATCTACCCAAGAAGATAGAGAGTCCCACATACGAGAAAAGGTCACAAATAGAGTTGAACCAACAAACATTGCAAAGGCATAATTGTGGGGACCCGGGCTCTAACTCAACTATCTTTTGGATTAAGTGGATCTTTGCTAGTAAATGTGGGTCAAAATTTTGCTTTTAATATCAAAACAATTGTATATAAATCATACACAAATAATATCTCTATTTTATTTCAACCGAAGTAAATACATGTCTTGATTCATTACAGTCATACAAACTGGCGTTTTAAAAACAAACAACTACAGATCAACATGTAGAACCACTAGTTCATCGTCTATGCCCGTAATCATTACGCTATCTCGATCTCTCATCTTTGTCTCGACCCTGATCCTGTCCCACCTGTTGTTATGCACACATACAGACACAACAACAGCCGGATACTCCGGTAAGAACAAATCCCAGTATAAAACATGTATACATGCATGTCATGCAATTAGATACAAAATCATAACACATGAATCAATAGTTATGACACATTGTTGGATACAGATAAAACTCTTTGACTCGACTCATATCTAAGTCTAGGGATTCCGGTGTGAATAAGACGTAACAAGTCTCCCACCTACTCTCCCAATCGTGGTGGCGGTACGTCTTATTCCTAGACTTCGGTCATGTCTGTATCGAATCTCTACAATCGGAGTCGATCTTCTCCTATGCTTCGATACCACCGAACATCTAGAAAGCTTGGCAAATCTGCCAATGACTCTCCTATCTCAATGCATGTAAATAAATCAAGATAAAGCACACGCATAGCAAGGTATAGAAATCTAGTATGTGATTTTGGGAAACTCGAATCAAATCTAACTCGAGTTGTATCTTCCCGAATCAACATGAATTATACCTTTCTTGTCGTAGTCTCGGTTGAATAAGTCGAAGTCTTGAAATCTCGATATCCAATCTGTCAATACCAATCTGAAAAGACACATATACAATGTACCATATCAACCTCTAACTCAAAGGAGTACACATACGGATCAATATTCAATCTCGGTACATTTCGACGGCATAACGGCGTAATCTCGCGATACCGGTCAACTCAAACATCAATAATCAATAACCATAATTCATCCTCATCAACTAATACCATAAACAAGTCACAAAATCTGTATAATCCCAACCACAAATATGCTGAAATGCATAACAATTTCATACAATCTCTTTTCTTCGATCCGGTTTCGATTCTACGTATCTCAACATATCAAGAACATATCATATAGCTCAAAATTTAATTTCCCCAACATTATATTTCCAAACCAAGCAAGAACATAATAATACTTACATCCTTTGGTAGCTAGTAATGAGAAGAACAAGAATCTACACTTGGATTGAAATCGGATGGTTAGATAATGCACAATCAAGTTTCTCATGTACTTTGGAGTTGAGGATGTTTCTTTCAAAGATTTTCGTTCTTCAGCTGAGAAATGATAGACGAATGGAGAGGTGTACCCATATCAATGCATGGCAAGGACACATGGCTTATTCTTTGGTCTGCACGTCTTGCGCATATGCGCGACCTCCCTCAGCGCATATGCGCGAGACATTTTGTCTCGGCGCATGGGAAGTCAAGCTGCTCGCGCATATGCGCGCCTTATCTCACGTATATGCGCGAGACCTTCATCTCGGCACATTTTAAAATCGACTGCCCTGCACATATGCGCGCCTTATCTCGCGCACATGCGTGAGGTCTTCACATCAGGACTTCTTGGAACCGCACAGCTCGCGCATATGCGCCCACTAGCCACGCATATGCGCGAGACCTTCTGTCCTCACACATATTCAAAACTCAACAATTCCAATCCAATCTCGACGTGCTCTGTCTATAATCAGTTCAATCAATCAAATACTCATCTCAGATTAACAGTATAAAATCTCGGCCATTACAATAATGATAGTAGGGTCGGGATATCCCCGCCCTCCGAACCGGACGTGAAGGTCTCCCCTCATCCGGCTCTCTGCAGAGGAATCTCCACTCACTGCTTTCCCTAATATCCTCCCTTTACCACATCATGGGGGTTTACAGGAGATCCCAGAGGCTCGCTCGGAACGGCTGCTATACCATACCTTTTGACTTAACTCTACTCTAGTAGTCACTAGACTCACTATAGTAGTCCGTCTGGCTGCTCTTGCTGAAATCATTACTTTTCATTCTCCCGTGCTCTAGCAATTGCGCTCCCTAGACCACTACCATGTAGTTAGGTAGGGACATCCGTAGTGACGGGAATCTAGGAATGAATATGGATCCCAATCAATATAAAAAGAATATATAATTAGAGTTTTATCCCTTTCTCTCATTCAATAGATCTATCTGGTCTGATATGGTACAGTACAATAAGAGACGATGGAATGCAATGGGATAGACGCTAGAGGGCTGCCTACACACCCAAAAGCGATGATTCACTTGTCCCCTTGTCCATAGGGACCTCGTGGCATACAACCGAAACGACTCCCGCTAGATAGCACGCAAGAGCTTCTCAGCCCCCTAACCTTATAAAAATAAAAGCACTAGCGCTTCACTAATAGAATGAATATATATAATAAAAAGTAAAGGGACTCTATTATCGAATCTAAAGATCTAAAAATGGAAGAACGAGCTCTTTTGAGCGCCCCTATCTCTAAAGGGGCGTAAGCACTTCACTCGCTAGGGGATGGGATTCATTCACTTGCATTCTTGCTAGTACTACAAAAAGCTCCGGTCTTAACGCCACTACTACTGCTTGCTGTGCAGCCTTTCGTCGGGTTTGTAGAGTCGAGTTTCCCGTTTACCCACAACGGAGGAGCCGGCCCCACCAGACAGGCGGCCACGGGTCATAACGCACTCTTCGCACAACAAATCCACTTTGAAGTTGACTTATTCGCTCGGAGAATCGTCGGAATGTGTATGAGATACCATAAGGGCCCAATATCTCAATAGCCCCTTTGTCTAAAACTTCGAATTAGACTTCATATCCGAAACGCAGAAACGTTTATTGACGAAGCTATAGAGTCGATTACAAAAAGTACTAGTTTGAAAGGCTCGTTGGAATTGATCCGCTACGGAATTTACATTATACGCAACAGAAGCACCTGAAGTACTAAACGGAATAGGTATTAGTTTAGTAATGGTTGGAGTAGCAAACTCGGATTCGGAAAGAATCTCATTTTTTGGTAGTACGAAGGGGGAATTGGCCCAAAAATGGGATGGGGGTCAAGACGCTATCGGGCCGCCGGCGGCTGACTCAAGTGCCCCCCGAACCGCGCGAAATGGTCGCCTATTACACGGCTCACTAACTCTGCCTGGGGTGGGGTACCTATTATTCGTCGGCGGTCCGGCCCCACTATACAAAGCCACCCCCGAACTCACTTAAAGGATGCTGCAACATTTCGAAGGAAATTTTTTCTTAATCTAGAGAGTTCCTTTTCGTTAAGCGCATCGAGTCAGGAGTGTACATTATCATCATCTGCAGACAAATCCACATTCTCTTCATCATTAGCTAATGTGGAATAGTATGATTTATTTTCGGAAAATAAGACGAAAGCCGATTTAGCGATATGATAAACATGCGCTCACAAAGACCTCCTAAATCCCCACTGCCAAGTGATCGGAGTTTAGTCTGAGTTTGCTGTAGAAGTTTCTCCTACTCCAGACTTACTTCAAAGAAAGATAGGATTGGGCAATTCCGCCGGTTCTTAAGCAAACCATACTATTATTAATTATTAGATTAGAATTTTATTAAGGGCTTTTTTTTTATAGATGTTGTGGTGAGTAAGGGGGGGCGGAGCTTGAGGCTTCTCAGCCTCAGAAAGAGGGAACGAATCTTCAAAAAAGAAATGGAATGAGTTCGCAATTACTACCACAAGAAAGCCGACACCCTCACCCTTTAGAGATAGGGGCGCAACAAAAAAAAATTATTCAAAAAAGGCGCCGGAGGCCGCAAACTCATCCGAAGTTGGAGATTTAAATATAAAAACTTTCTCAAGTCAAGAGGAATGCATCAAGAAAACTGCCCTTTCATATAGATCTTCGTGGCATGAACTTTGTCAATAGATTCCTAGCTTCCTATTGATCTTGATTAGATCCAGCTTCGCTTTTTTTGTTAAGAGTTATCTTTCTGGACCGGACCCATTTTTAGACCGTCTCCTGAACCACCTGCTTATCCTGCATGTGATTTCGGGGCCCTCACTCATTCAATCACTTGCTTGTGATTGCAGCTATTCTCAGAAAAGGGAGAGGCGAGGAATCGTCCGCTCCCTTTCAGTTCATGTGACAAACATTGTAAGGTCCCGAATTCTGCGAACTACTGGATCTAGATCAAGAGCTCCATTACGTCGTACGATATATCGATCCGGAGAACTTACTTTTAGTTGTAAGTCATTCATTCCCCTTCTATCTAAAGTGATGCTAGGCTCCACCTTCACAGAGGTGCGCTTCGCTCGGACACATGATGAACATGTTTTAAGCTAACTACATGTCGAGCGCTTAAGCGGAGCTTGTGGTCACTCGTTCCTCGCTTGTTCCAATTCCAAAGAGCTTAAGATCTGATTCTACACTACATACGATATTCCATTCTCATTAACATTAGCTATTTGTTTATTTCAACTTTTTGAAAAGAGCAATCCCTCGGGTAGGGCAATCCTAACTAAATAGTTAGTTAGAGGTCAGATAGGCGCTCAAGCCATCTAAAAAGTAACCTCTGATTACCTTAATTGCATCGCGAGCAGCCCCTTTCTTTATTTATATACTAACTATAGGAAGTATGGCAGCTAATGAGTAATATGAGCAAAGCCGACATAGAGAGCCGTCAACGACAAAAGAAAATGTTGCTAAATTGTCATCAAATTTGCTACTTACCTTTCACACTCACCGAGCTAGTTTCAAAGTAGGTTGAGAAAGAGATAGTTGGATTTGCTTTCAAGAATGAACCCAAAAAGAACTTCCTAGGTGTGGTAGCATGGCGTGGTACCAAATAAGAATTTCTTTTGTTGAGTCAACTGGGGCGGGGAAAGAAGCTCTTGTTGAAGAAGCCGAGAATGAAACTAAGAATTTCAAGTTCTACCAAGGCCTCAACTTCATCTGTTGGAGTAAGATCATTAGGAGCGGCAGGCACAAAGTAAATGCTTTTTGCTCACCCAGGCAATCGAGTTAGCAACAGATGCAACATTATAGACAGTAGATCCAGTGGAGCGCAGAACAAAGAAAGAAGGATCCACTTCGAACTCCAAGTGTGTTGAAGCATAAGTGAGATTGATCCAACTCTGTATCCGGGGAAGGTAGGAGGATTTCGCTTTGGTTGACCGTGTGACTATGGTTCCTGTGGTCTTGTTCAAATAGAATAGGTCCCTTTAGGTAAGTCCTGTCATTGGTGGGCAGGGAGCTAAGACAAAATAAGGTACCAATTGGTCTAGCTAGGAAAACTATTGAATCGGCCATAGCTCGCTACGCTTCTTTCTAATTAGTCTGAAAGGCGGGGAAGTTGGTAGATGTCTCCTTTCTTACATACGACCTTCTTTCAGTTGGTCTACTACCAGCATCATTTCCGTTTTGGTATGGTTTCCCCAAGTCTTCTTGATGTTGCTGCCATCACCTCAATTCCTTCGAAGCCTCATGGGGACTCTGTTCACCCGCTTTTGGTCGTGCCAAACATTCCTTTCTCTTGGCCAACAACGTCCAAGGGAATTCTTGGATTATTTTCAATTTCGGAACGCTAAAGCTCGTTGATCCTCTGATGTTACAGATGATGAGTATGTTGCCTTCCTGCTATACTGGTTGTGCCGTCACCTTCTGTGCGTGTCTAAAGTACGGATCATTCTTGTTCTTCCTTTTCCAAAGATTTTAGGCTCAGGTAGGCGTGTGGCCTTAGGGGCTCCCTTTTCACTTAGTAGAGAATTCAATTAGGTAGGAAGTATAGTTAACCAGCTTTAACAGCAAGACTGGGCGCAGCTATCAACCAACCTCACTTCTCGCCAAGCAGCATAGAAGCATAGCTCTTATTTTCACCATATAACAACACAAAGTGTGGACGAACTGCCATTAATCGATCCCACCCTACGCCTTCTTCTTTCTGCTTGGCTGCTTTCGCGCCTAGTTCTGGCTGGGTGCCTTTGGTCGTACAATTGTTCGCTTTATTATAAGAACTCAGCCTAGATGTGGAGCTGAATTATATCGAAAAATGACGGTTACCAATTCGCTTTACTCATGGTTACGCGGGCAATTCAACAACATATGATTCGCCCCGAATATCCAATGATTCACAGGCATACAATTAGCCTGCAGTTTCCCGGTTATCCCTAGCTAGGAGCTCCGGGTTCTTCCGAACCAAAAGACTCTGAAATTGCAGCTAAAGCAAGAGGTTCTATAGATCAAACGAATTTGCATCAACAAACGCATAAGCTTCAGTAGAAGCTCTTTCACAAGCGAATTCCGAGACCTATCAAGATTCTGACCCAAATAGAAATCCGAATCAGAAGCCGAAAGAGACGCAGCTGCCACTAAAGAAGATGATACGAAAGAAAGCATCTATTCTTGAACCAGCGGAATCCCCTTTTAACAACCCAAAATAAAAGAAGCTACATGCCCCGCAACCCTCAATGACATGCTTTGAAAGCTCCCCTATCTGACATAAGCGCACTAGCACATTCATTTCAATCTGTTTTCATCTACTTGTGGGCCTAGTTTGAAACTATTTGAACAAAAAATGAAGCAGGAGCGTACTGGAGTTTTCGGGGCTTAGCTTTGAAGCCGTACCTTGCTGTTTCCTTCGGACTGTCTTGAATACGGCCATAAATCAAATCAAAGATTTATCCTAGTAAGGAGGCTGAACCGTGAAAGAAACGGTAAGACGAGCTTCTTTCCTCTCAGTCTTAGGCTCAATTTCAAAATGCTTTTTCCGAAATGCAAGACCGATATATTTCGTAGTAGCCAAGGATGAGTTTGATCCATTAGGTTCTTCGATTTGTTCAGAAATAACACGAGAGACAAGAAAACATCTTTAATTACGATTAAAAGGAACTATCTCAAATAGACCAAGATCAAATTTCAAGTCATTTCTTGGTGAACATGATCCGCCATAATCTCTTCGATCCCTTCATTGATGTGCCAGAATAGAAAGAGATTTGGTAAGAAAGTGGAAAAGTGTAACACCTCTGGCCGGTATTAATAAAATAGCAGCGGAAATTAAAGTTTTCTTTGAAGGGAGGAAGGAAGGATTCAAAACACATTTTCAATATATAACCAAAAGTATAAACACATGATCAATAAAATGATACAACAAAATACAAAATGACATTTTGATCATGTATATCAAAATATCTTTCTTCCTTCCATCTTTCATACATATGACCTCGGCTCCAATCAACGTCCTGGCTCGTCGCTCTTATCTGCATCACATGAATAACTGAAATGAGTATAAAACTCAGCAAGTGGAACTCTTACATAGCAATGAATACATATACAATACTTTGTAAAATGTATCTTTGAAAACATTAAAATACCATCAACTCTGAAACACAAATATCATAGAATGAATAAAAATAACGATGGTATTTCTCTTTTCTCTGTTGGATTGATATCTATATAGTATATCTGTCTCTGTGCCTCTATCCCATCGATATGAATCGATAACTCTGAGGGATATAAGCCTATGGTCGTTGATCAAGTTATTGCATGCAATCTCTGGCTATGTATCTATCAATCCAATAAAACATTTGAATTCTCTCTTTGGCATTAAAACAAACACTTTGAAGACTATCTTTTCTCCTGTATTCCCTTTTGACATGGTTGAGACATAAAATGCCTCTAATATACAACAAGGTGTATTAATACATAGCATGAATCAAATGGAAGGGAATAACATGTTAAAACCATTGAAACACAATACATATATTATCATGTGAGCACAAGAAATGAAATTCCACTTACAACACTTGGAACCTTGAATCTACTCTCTTGGTACACAACCTACAACAATAAACCATAAACTTCACCACCAACATCTCAATAATCATAAGCCCATACCATAAACTTCATAAAGCTAACACACTCTAAACACCCAAGACTTCTCCCAACACCATAAACCAAGAAATAATCAAAGCCACAAGCTTACCTTAGCTCCTTGAACCCAAAATGAACTTGATCTCACTTCAAAATTCCAACAAGAAGCTTGAATCAAAGGAATAAAAGAAAGAAAATGGAACCCTAGCTTCCCTTAAGCTGAAGAAATCGAGAAGTGAGGAGAGAAATGAGGGAAAAGTGAACCAACTCATGTATTTAAGCACTTAAATCAAAAAACGTGACTTTACTGTTCACAGACCGCGGGTGCGCTCTCCCTTGCACCGCGGGTGCGGTGTGCCTTCGGCACCTCAACCAAATTTCTGAAATCGACGACCGCGGGTGCGGTCTGTCTCTCAGCCAAAACAACTCTATGCAACAAAAATCGAATCGCAACGCTGATACAACACAACTACCCCTCAACTAATAACAACAATACCACAAAACAATAATAACCAACAATACTATGACCCATATATCACAACTCTTAACATCAAAACTATACATAAACTTAACCAAATAGTTCATAAGCATACAAAATCTTAAACAGTACTATTCACCAGGCTTGGATATTACAATCTCCCCTCCTTAGAGGAATTTCGTCCCCGAAATTGACGTCACTGTGCAAACAACTCGGGATACTTCTCTTTCATCTCATCCTCTGGTTCCCACGTGGCCTCTTCCATCAGATGATTCCTCCAAAGGACTATAACAATGTCGATCTCTTTGTTTCTCAATACTTTAACTTTGCGATCCAAAATCTGGACCGGAATCTCTTGATAAGTCAAATTCGGCGTCAAATCCAATGGCTCGTGGCGAAGAACATTGGAAGGATTCGCAATATATTTCCTGAGCATAGAGACGTGAAAAACATTATGAACTCTAGCAAGATCTGGCGGTAGGGCTAACCTGTAGGCTCGATCACCAACTCTATCCAAGATCTCAAATGGGCCAATAAATCTCGGACTCAACTTTCCCTTCTTGTCAAACCGCATCACACCCTTAAGAGGTGCTATCTTCAAGAACACATGATCGCCAACCTCAAACTGCAATGGCCTACGACGCACATCGGCATAACTCTTCTGTCTCGACTGCGCAGTCTTCATTCTCTCTCGGATAACAGCAACAACATCAGCAGTCTGTTGGACTAACACTGGACCCAGCATCTTCTTCTTTCTT